>NW_026633880.1:0-258000 GCF_029227915.1 Hydractinia symbiolongicarpus | reverse complement strand
AAGGGACAACATGAGTCATTTGCTGCTGCTTTGGCTTCCTTTGTTCAAACTGAAAACTGTCCCCCTATATTAATAGATGCATTGAAGGAGGCTAAACAATCATTCGATAAAAAGAGTGAGAGAAAACAAAGTCACACTCGTGTAATCAATAATGAAACCGATAATCAGTCTTCATGTCAATCATCACAATATACAGATGCAAGTTCTCAAAGTTCCCAAAATTCAGTCATTGCACAAATGAACATAGGCAGAGCGATAATGAGAGATATTGCAAGGCATCACGTTGCTGATATCAATGAGCCGGATGTACAACAAGTTCTTCCCAATGGAGGGCCTACATTTGATTGGAATAATTATGCAATTCAAAGTTTTGGTAGTCAATGGCCAATTAATGCTGACACATGGTTACAATCTATATCTGAAGAAGCAGAAAGAAATGAATTGCATCTGGCTGATGATTGTACCTTTACCCCAAATAAACATCTTAAATGCTAATGAATTACAGAGAACAGTCATTGGTATAAATCTTCAGCATTTATTGCAAGTTGCAAAAGGAACTTTGCCAACAGGTACCCAGCCATTACGTTTATTAATACAAGGAACAGCTGGTGTTGGGAAAACATTCATCATTACTGCGCTCACCAGAATCGTTCGGCGTATTTTTAAGCGAAATTCTGCTGTTATGAACTTGGCCCCAACTGGTGCAGCATCAGTCCTCATACCTAATGGTCGCACTATACATTCAATGACTCCACCACCACACAAACTGAAAAAAGATAAGAATTTAAATTCTGTCCAGCTTTCTGACTATCCGTTGGGTGATGTATCTCTAAGAAAGCTGAGAAAGTATACAGGTATGCATGAAAACAATGAGCTGAAATTATTTCAACTTAATATTGATGAACGTAGCATGCAGTCGAAGCTTCTTGTGGCCTGGTGCAGCCAAAGATTATGCGAGGCTACGGGAGACTTTGATAATTATTATGGTGGTGTACCAGCTGTCAATTTCTTTGGTGACCTTGGTCAGCTTGGACCAATTCGTGCTTTGGATCTACATCAGCCACCAAAACACGATGATTCGACAATCAACTTTGCTGGCTATGCAATCTATCGCTCGTTTCAAGATGTTATTGTTCTTACAGAAACAATGCGTCAAGGCCCAGATCAGTTAACTCTTTTGCAGCGACTTCTTAGAATACGTAATGGATCGATCACTCAACAAGACTGGCAAGATATAAATAGTCGTTACGAAGATGGTTTGCCACAAACCGAAAAATGTAACTTTTCGCATGGTCGCGTCCTTACATTGATGGAAACATGGAATGAAGTTAATGAGGAAAATCACAATAAATTAGCTAGCCTCGGTGTGCCTGTTGCTGTAATTCCATCAAGAGGCAGTGGTAAACACCACTCTTTGACTGATAAGCAACTGGGTCAAATACCGCTGAGATCTTTAATGGCAGTTGGTGCAACTGTAATACTCACTAAGAACCAAAAAGGTCTTACGGGCCTCGGTCTTAATAATGGTGCGATGGGAAAAGTAATTGCAATCCTTTATTCGCCAAATATGTCACCACCTGAATTTCCTATAGCTGTCATTGTCGATTTCCCAAATTATAAAGGCCCAATATGGATTCCAGAACATCCAACATGGATACCAATTACTGCTGTTGAAGGTCGATGTGAATCTAATTGTTGCAGCAGAAATGGCCTGCCATTGATGCCAGGATATGCGATAACAATTGCTAAAAGTCAGGGTATGTCGATTGGAGATGGTAAAACTGCCACCCACATGCGTATCAAGTTACAACAATCAATTCAGATGGAAAAAAATAACCTTGGTACAGCTTACACTGCATTTTCAAGATGCGAAAAAGAAAGGAATTGGGCACTTGTCGAGCCAATTACTCAAGAACGTCTCTTGTACGTTAATACACATCCTCGTATGAAAGCCAGACAAGAGGAAGAGCAACGACTGAAAGCATTATCGAATGAAACCATCAAAAAATTTGATATCACTATAGTAAAGTATATTAACTTGCTGAAAGACCTTGACGAGTTTTGCGATGATGATATTGAAGATGCAGTTTGTCCTTCACCATCTGCAGATTGCTCATGTATTATATGCACATCTCAATCATAATGATAATCACAACTGAAATTAACCTATGTTGCAGATAATATACATTAAAAAACATTGTATATGTTCATATATTTGTTGTGAAATCAATATGCGAAGTAAAATTTTGATTTAGAAAATAAACAAAATAAAAACCGTCTGACCATGAATTCGTAATTATTGGATGTAATAAGCCGAAGTCAAATACTTGATTTAATATCAATGTATAGTAAGCTGTATCCAAGAATCATGGTAAACATTTTTAATTCAACAGACAGAATAGTTGTTTCTCAAAACAACCGTCTGCCCATGAATTCGTAATTATTGGATGTAATAAGCCGAAGTCAAATACTTGATTATAATATCAATGTATAGTAAGCTGTATCCAAGAATCATGGTAAACATTTTTAGTTCGACAGACAGAATAGTTGTTTCTCAAAACAACCGTCTGCCCATGAATTCGTAATTATTGGATGTAATAAGCCGAAGTCAAACACTTGATCTAATATCAATGTGTAGTAAGCTGTATCCAAGAATCATGGTAAACATTTTTAGTTCAACAGACAGAATAGTTGTTTCTCAAAACAACCGTCTGCCCATGAATTCGTAATTATTGGATGTAATAAGCCGAAGTCAGATACTTGATTTAATATCAATGTATAGTAAGCTGTATCCAAGAATCATGGTTAAAATAAAGTAAAAATACTCTGCCTAACATCAGGCATCACGATGTGTGATTATTATCAACAAACTCAATTTAAAGGCAAATTAATCCTCGTTTTTTGTAAGAAGCCTAAGCATTTGTGTGCACTCAAAGTTTATTAAAGTTTTGATAATCAAATTTAAATTGTCCTTATTTAACACTGAAAAATCTTTTATTTACAAGGCTTTTTGTCTAAAATGCATGCTCATTAACACATACCAAGTCTTAAGTTACTGAAGGCCCTAATATAATCAAGTTTGTAACCTGACTTTTGGGTTGATTTACCTTCTTGTCTTTTTTCCTTCTAAGAATGTAAAACAAAAGGTTTTTAACATTAAGCTAAGTCAATTTAAAAGTGGGTCACTTCTTGGTTTCCTCCCCTTTTTTTGTAAAATTTTATGTGTTAATAAAAGCATACAGTGTATGACATTCTAAAAATTTAGTTACATATATTGCGTATGTATATATACTTAAAATTATGCCAGGGGTTCATATAACTTAATTTATGGAAACGTTACTGAGAGAAAGCGTTTAAGCCAAAAAAGAAATGTTTTTTTGCATAAAATGAAATTTAACATTGTGATTGACTTTACTAAGTTTCAAGTTTTACTAAGTTAACACAAAAATTAGATTTGAACTTTTTGTGTTTATTTTGCAAAAGTTTTTACAAATTAAGTATGATCCATCATTGAGTATGGTAACTATTGAAACCAATGTCAGTAAATCCTGAAATGTAAAATCTGACACTTTAATGTTCCTCAAAATGAGTATATTATGAAAAGATTTTATTATATGATAATTTTTAACTGGCCATGATGATACTTAAGATATCACACAGTCTTGATTTTAAACCACGAAAGAAAAAAATTAAAAATTATGTGAGGACATTAAAGAGATATATCGGTGAGGATAGGTCCGGTTGTAAGGGGATGGAGGAGACCGGCAATTAATACCTTATAAAAAGGAATTGAATTTGCACTAAATATGTGAAAGTTAATGTATTTTGTAATTTGAATGATACTGTACAGTTTCAGTTCCTTTGTTGCTCTCTTTTGTCTTTTTCCTGTTTTCAGGTACTATAATAAACTTTCAAGGAATTTGTAGAAGACGTTAGCAAGTTTTTTCAAATTCTACTGGAAGATATAACATGGCAGTTATTTTAAATGAAAAACAATCAGATAAGTACCTCTTATTAATTAATTTTATATTTAAATGTGTACTATACATAAAGGCGAGACCATTTTCATTGTGTAATGTAATTTTTAAGTTATTTTAACAATTTTGAAACCACACCCTTTTTAAATTTCCTTCTGTATAAAATTTGACATGATTATGTCATTGTACCACCAGTAAAATCTTTGCTAATTTTTCACATCAGTATTTTTCATGACTACTCTGTCACAGTTAGTTTGGACAGCCAAATGATCATGTCATTTGATTTTTTGACTGCTTAATTCATAATGCAGTTACTTTAGTACGAAAATTAACATTCTAGTTGTAAATCATTTAGGAAATTTCTTTACATTAACAATGGCAATTGATCACATATGAGAAAAAAGTAGAGGATGAGACATACTAGAGGATTTATTTGGTAAGCATATACTTTACAAGCTTTTTTCTGAAATCGTAGCATTAAGGGTGGGGAGTGGTAGAGCCTTAGTTCTAGCCTGTGTTTGGAAATTTGATTGTTCTAACTTTATTTTTAAGAGTTACACAATTTTCTAATCATCATAATCCTCAAATAATTCCCCTTGTTTATATCAGTTATTAGTATAGTATCTTACTGTTATAGGACCCCTCATAGTTGCTAGTGACAACAAGGTTGCAAAGTGAGAAAAATGATTAGAAGTTTACCAGTATTGCAGTTAATAGACAGATTGAACTTGTTTGTTAGGTCTACTTTTATACGGTAGCAGTAACGTCACGTAGAATTCAAATCAAGATTTTAAATTACCTGTGAAGCTACTTACGTTAAACGTCTTCTGGATACGTATGGCCGTATATAGTAGGCGAGATATGTTGCTACATTTACTTGTTATATAAAACCATTTGGCACTGAATATTTCCTTTGATATTGTTTTGTTCCATAGCATAGATTATTTGTGAGTTTAGTCAGTAAATTTTAGCTACCACAAGGGAATTAATTTAGCAAGCTTTTGTCCATTTGGCGAAAATTCATTTTTTTCTTGGTATTTTTGGGAAAAATTAATAATAAATATATATATTAGTATACATATAGAAAATTGTTCTGAAGTATTTCATTATATCGTCTGCACCAGACAGTTAGGGACCGTTCACATATTACGTAATAAATTTTTTATAAATATCCAAATAAATATCCAAATAAATATGTACAAAATTGACTACTGTATTTTTTTGTCACTATGTAGCACCTTGTAGATTTTTTGACCATTCTTTAATTTTATTATTAAACATTCATAAATAATAAGATTCTTTCTAAGCATCCGAAAATATATACAGTACACTCCCGATAACTCGAACGCCCAATAACTCGAACTTCCAGTAACTTGAACTGTTTTTGAATTCCCGTTGAACCTTCACTAATACTTTCTCACAAAAATCACTCGATAACTCGAACCCCCGATAACTCGAACATTTGTTAAGTCGAACCTGGACAGAAATTCCCCCGATAACTCGAACTTCAGAGGAAAAATGAAAACAATCTCGGTAAAAAGTGACTACTTTTCTTTCAATAATATAAATTGTTCTTCCAAAGTTGACAAAAACTTTTTTCTCCTGTATTTTAATTGACAGAGAGAGACGTTACCGCTACAGTGAAACAGAGTCACATTAGAACTTTTTTCAGTGATGTATAACTATGACTGTATTCTTGTTAGAATAGAAAAGAAAAAAAAATTTTAATAACTCGAACTATTTTCACTTATCGGCCAAAGTTCGAGTTATCGAATGCCCCGGTAAGTCGAACATTCGATAACTCGAACTATTTTTTTGGTCCCTTGAGGTTCGAGTTATCGGGAGTGTACTGTACTGATAATCTAGAAATAATTTGTGATGTTTTACAACTGATTTATTTGTGTTTTTTAGCAAATATAGAGAAAAAAATGGCGGCACAAATTAACTTAGAACTTGGTAAGTATATTATTGATTTTGTTACTATTAGTGGTATTAATAAATAAAAAAATTATACCTGTTATTATATATTATACCGTTTTTTATAGTTTCACTTTATGCTAAATTCGTGGAGCACAGGATACAACATCCTGGCTCCATGAATTATCGGTCGTTTGGCCGATGGCTAAAGCAGGGTGGGGTCGAGTGGACCAATGAAGAAGACCCCACCGAAACAGCTCCCAACATGGAATTGAGTAAGAAATCACTTTTCATGTATTCAAAATTTTGTTAGGATCTAAAACTTTGGTATACCTTAGGTATTATCTATGTTACTTATTGTATTAACCTTTACATTATTTTTTCTTTAAGTGCAAGTATGGACAAAATTTTTACAGTACAGACTTAGACATAGCGGGTCAATGGACCTAGAAGTGTTTGGACGTTGGGTGCATAATGGCGGGGTTGAGTTTTGTGGTGGGCGACGGGATCGTGGTAGAAGTAGCAGTCGTGGTTGGAGACGCGGTCGTGGTGGGAGACGCGGTCGTGGTGGGCCGTATAAGCCACAATATTAAAATGTATTTTTATTACTAACCCTTTGTAAAACGAGGTGCACTTTTTTTTAATAAAATATCCTAAATTTAAAATGGGCCTAAATATTGCCAAAATTCAAACAATTGCTAAACTATTTTTCAGGCTGAATTTAAAATAAATACTTTGAAAAAAACAACATTTTTTCCATTGAAAAAAATAAATACTTTGAAAAAAACAACATTTTTTCCATTGAAATTAACTAGATAAACAAATATTTTGTCTACCTTGTTTTACGAAGGGTTAGATGTTATTAAATTTGTTAATTATCTTAACTCTATATTGAAGAATTTTTTTATTCCCTTGATAGATTCAAAATTTTAATGTCAACTGATGGACACCATCATAAATTAAGCTATTCCAAAACGAATATCAAATGAGATATATTTTTATCCACCTTGTTGCGACGGGTAAACGTAAAGGACGGGCGATCCCGTGGATTTTTACACGAGCAGGCGTCGTCTGTCTGTTCGTGCCTCTGTTTGTCTTTTTGTTACGGAAATGTGATATATAAAGGATGGGCGACCCCTTGTTTTTTCAAAGGGCTACCAACTAGTCTCTATAATAATAGCCGTCGTCTGGCTGTGTGTTCAAATGGTTACCGCGTCCTGTTACGGAAACACGAAATGTGATATATAAAGGACGGGCGACCCCGTGGATTTCTCCACGGGTTAACGACTAGTCTCTTTAATAATAGCCGTATTTTGTCGGTCTGTCCGCGAGGAATACGTCGTGTTACGGAAACACGAAATGAGTTACATAAAGGACGGACGACTCCGTGGAATCTTCCACGAGTAACCGACTATCTCTTTAATAATAGCCGTCGTCTGTCTGTGTGTCCGCGAAAGCCGCGTCCTGTTACGGAAACACGAAATGCGATATATAAAGGACGGGCGACCCCGTGGATTTTTCCACGGGTTAACGACTAGTCTCTATTATAATAGCCGTATTTTGTCTGTGTGTTCAAAAGGGTGACCGCGTCCCGTAACGGAAACACGAAATGTGATATATAAAGGACGGGCGACCCCGTGGATTTTTCCACGGGCTAACGACTAGTCTCTTTTTAATAATAGCAGTATTCTGTCTGTCTCTACGCAAGATGGTAACCACAGTAGCATGACATGAAATGCAGTATATAGCTAAAGGACGGGTAAACTAATTGCCTACCCTTTTCATGCCTTTTCTTATGCTGTTGCCTGTGCCTCCCATGCCTTGCTTACCCCTGCCTTGCTGTTTCCTATTCCAGTTTCCCTGCCTGCCTTTGTCGTGTCTTTGAATTGCCGTCCTTCCTATGTCTTTCCTGGTGCCTGCCTACTATGCCCTTGCCTGTGCCTTCCATGCCTTGCCTACCCCTGCCATGCTGATTCCTTGCCATCCTTCCTATGCCTTTCCTGGTGCCTGCCTACTATGCCGTTGCCTGTGCCTTCCATGTCTTGCCTACCCCCCTGCCTTGCCGATTCCCTGCCTGCCTTAGGCCGTGCCCTTTCCTTGCCGTGCTTAATGCCTTTGCCTTGGCAACCTCTCCGCAACACTTTCTATACTGGTTTATTAAGCTATGAATTAACAAATATCTATAAAACTCTTTCAAAAAAAAGGTAAGCACAAAATTTTCTAATTGACAAAATAGTAATACAATGAGACATTTCCTTTAATAATTTGAGAACAATTTAATTAAGAATTACGAAAACTTGTATAGATGTTAAGCACTGCAACGATCGGCACAATATTATAATAAGCCAATTAATTTTACGCTAGGTAAAATTTTTTTAAAAAAATTTAAAATGATTTCTTTGATTTTAAAATTGAATCAATAAACACAATGTTACGCATCACCACCACCACCAAAATGTTCATATTAGCAAAGTAGAAATTCATTGAGATATACCACTTCAACATCTGAATACAATTTAATTGCGAAACACGAAAACTTGATAGATGTTAAGCACTGCAATCACCAGCACAAAGTTATAATAAGCAAATAAATAGTATTCTAGCTACAATTTTGTTTCTAAATTTAACATTATTTCTCTGATTTTGGGATTAAAAGACAACGCATATGTTAAGCACCACCACCACCACCAAAATTTTCATATCAGCAAAGTAGAAATTCATTGAGATATTTCAGTTCAACATCTGAATACAACTTAACTGGGCAATGCGAAAACTTGCATTGATATTAAGCACTGCAATCACCAGCACAAAATTATAATAAGCAAATCGTTTATATTTAAAGTGATGTTTTGCGTTTACTTGTGGTAGATACAGATAATTTTCGGATTTTTAAATTTGATAACACAACACAATATCAATGTTATCAAATTTAAAAATCCGAAAATTATCTCAAATATCTCAATGTATTTTACACATATTTTAAGCACCACCAGAGCCACTAAAAGTTTCTAATTAGGAAAGCAGTTATTCATTAGGATATTTTAATTCAACATCTGAAAACAATTCAGTCTAGAATTACAAAAATTGCATTGATGTACAGCACCACAACGAATGGCACAAAATTATAAAAAGGAAATTATTAGTATTCTAAGAATTACAAAAAATTGCATTGATGTATAGCACCACAACGAATGGCACAAAATTATAAAAAGGAAATTATTACTATTCTACGTAAAGTTTTATTTCCAAATTTAAATTTAATGTTTATTCCTCGACTTCAGAATTAGATAAATTAAGACATGTTACGCACCGTTGCCGCCACTACCACTAAAAGCTTTCAATTAGTAACATAGGATTGTACTGTAAATTTGTTGCTAATCTTAGATCATTTCATTGATTTTAGAATTAGATAATATGGAGTATGTTTTGAGCACATAAAATATTCAAATATTTTGTTTTATAATCGTAAGAAAATATGTTGTGGAATCCAAATTATACGTAACATTTTCTTCTGACTTTTTAAATTTGATAAAAGTAGTGTGTTTTGAAAAGGATGGGTTGACCTAGCTTGTATTTCGCATTTTTTCAGAGAAAAGAACCATCCTGTTTGGAAAGCCGATTTTTGGCCTGGCTCAGTATCTCCAATCACAGATAAACCTTCGGTGCTACACCCCCATCAGCGAAAATATTTAATTAGCAAGTTAGTGGATCTAATGTGGTTTTCCGAATTTGGAGTTGTGTTTTGGAATTAGCATGTAAATGGTAACCAACATCCCAGTAAATACTGTGTTTCCACGCTGGCTAAAAAATTATGGCTAATTAAAAAAAATTACTTCTGCATTGCTTGGCAAAGTAGTTATGTGAAAAGCAGTTTGTAGGCGCTTTTTTAGAATAGCCAAACAATACAACTTTGCCAGGATTAAATAGGTCTTAAACAATCGACTGGGCATGCTGACATCAAGAAAAATTAGTACCGTTTAAGATTTTGGATCCAGTAAAATAGCCTAACATCCTAGTTCTAAGTTAGCTGAAGCTCGAAGTACGTGTTACTTAAAAAAAACGGCTTCTTAATTGCTTGTGGTTAGGAAATTGATTATTTTTTTCTACTTTCCACATTTCCGTGATTTTAACTTCACAACTTCCGATGGTTTTCGCAATAGGAGTGTTAAAATGTAACAAACAGCAACGGCGAAATTTATCGCAGACTTGCAACTACTCTGAAGCTTTTTGACCTAAAATTGATAAAAGAATAAGAAATAGAGGCAATAAATATGGAAAATGTTGGACAGATGCAAAAAGAGTATTGGAATTATTTTGTATGAAAATAAAATTAGTTTTTCAATTTTTTTATGAGCTTGATATGGTTTACAGGAAATGATATTGATTTTCTATCTTACATTTTGCTGATGCTGTCACGATTATTTTGATGAGATAAGGTCTAAATAAATAGTCCGATTTGAAACTTTCTTTCTTTAGCTAAATACGTCAGATTGATAAACAAAGAGAATACTTACGTCCTGATAGCGCAATGTAGTAATCAATATCTGCTCACTGCTATGTAATACAATTATCGATTTTCACTTGCTTAACCACAAAATCGCTTCCAATTTCGCGTTCAAACCAATCTTGCAAAATTAAACGAGGCCTATATTACCCATTTGGATCATATGCCCACAATTTAGTACATTTATCGACTTTCGTTTGACAGACAAATTGATTTTCATTTTACGTTCTAACCAAGCTTTTAAAATCGTACTTGGACTAAATTATCCATTGATGATATGCTCACAACTCCGTACAATTATCGACTTTCGTACAAAATTGATTTCCAAATTAGAATTATAAAACATAGTAAAATCATAAAGTATATGCTACCTCATAAAATTTCATTAATACAATTATTAACCCTTTAAATAGTAGGCTTTATGATATCTTGGATTCTAACAGTAAGAATTTATAAAATAGTGGCATGTCATTTAGACAATGAAACATGCCTTCCAGTTGTAGAGTTTATGTATAAAATTAGATAATCAAAGTTAAATAAGTATTTTTGTTAACTGCTTAATAATAAAAAAAGGTGGCTGTACAGGTATCTGTATTAGTTTGAAAACATATTCAATCAAATTCTTCCCAATTGTAATTTCCTTAAGTAATTTAGGGAATTCTTAGAAGAATAAGAAAATTATTCATTTCTACATCATTTGTACGTATGAATCAAAACCAGGAAAAGATGTAATGAAATGATGGATGAAAAATTCATTAAAGCCTAAGCTACACCTCAAACTAACTCTCTCGATGCACTATGTATATATTTTACTAAATATAGTCTAGTTCTTTTCGTCCATAACAAGATGCTATCAATTCTCTACTATGAATTACACGTAAAAGTTAACAAAAGAGGAAAATATCGCGTCGTGTTTCTCATGTTGTCAGCAGAACAATTTGCGTAAGAGGCATTTCCAATAGCTTATGATATCGCATATTAGCAGCAACTAATAAACAAGAAGAAAAATAATACACTTTTAAAAATGATTCAGTCAATGCGCAATTAAAAGTGTGTAAACAAATGTTTGTATTCACAGTATTTCTGCATTGACAGATTGCCATTTCAAAAAAGAATTTATTTGTCAAAATAAATAAAACGTTGGAAAGCATTTAATAGCTGCAATTACATGATTAGATGCGAAAATATGAGCACACAATTAAAGATATTAGCACTTTGTACAATTAAAAACATAAAATCTCTTCTCAAAAACACATTGTCTTTTCTGGAAACCATTGAAATTGTAATCTTCTTCACAAATCGTTGAAAATAACCATTAGTTTCTTGTTGTCGTTTTATGTTTTTTCTTCGGCCTATAATCATAAACATTCATTAGAAGTGTATGAAATTTTCACTGGCAACAAATTATATTCATTTCTTTGACCAAATATAAATTCATGCTTTATTTCAGACAATAAAAACACAAACGACGTGTATATTTCTATAATCCTTTAAAAAATTAATTTATTTTTTTGTCGATTGGAAAAATAAAATAAAAAAATAAAATAAATAAAAAAGAACTGTTCGAGAAATTTTTTTAGCTGTGTTTCACTATCGTTCACTCGTTATAAATGCAAAAATTAACCAAGTAAACTCTAGCAGTTTACGTGCCGTTAAAAAATCTGGATAGCCTAACCTTAGATCTAAATAGGTAAAAAATAGTTTTTTCTTACCTACAAGATAATGTTTTTCGTTAGCCAACATTAACTAAATCACATAATCAACGATAATCGAAAACTCGCCGCATATATTTATTGATCCAATCTTTATATGTTTAGGATTGTTTATACCTCTTTGACTATCACATTCGTTTATTTTGAGATCAAGATGAAGTCAAATTACCGTAACAGCCGTGTGCAATTTTTGTTCAATAATTGCAATGATACCACGTACTCTGAGAAAGAAGCAAAATACATTGACAGGTTGCACCACAGCTAGTTACTACTAAAGAGTAGATTGTTTCTTGTTACGTTGAGTTGAGATAGGCATAGGATTGATATATTTGGCAATTGTCTAATTATGCGGTTGCTGTGTTTGCAAATATTCAGTAACTCAAATAGAAGATCCATATGCACAAGAACTCATGCAGGTCTAATATTGGCCTTGTGATATAGCGTTTGCCTTTAGTGGGGAAGGCATTGGGTTCAGACTCCAGCCGAGCCATGGCAGAGAATATAAACGTGCGAATCGATTTATTTTGCTTAACGTTCAGCATGAAAATAGTATTGATATCTTAGGCGGTTGTCGAGTTAAGCGACTGTGTGCTTGCACGCCTTTCGTAGCTCAACATTGATTTTCCAGTAATAATATATTTGACAAGAGTTTGTTACATCAGCCGACTGGAATGGTAATCTAATAAAACAAAAGTACAGTTAGGAATACAAATTTAATTTAGAAACGCGCCACGTCTAATAACGCATTCTTTTCTGACGATAAAGTCTTTTGTAGGTTTAAAAAAAGCTATTCATGATACGCAAGTGCAACAAGTGTACAATGTTAAAAAAAATGTTACCTTTACATTTTATGGATAGGACCAATGTGCGCGGATTTTAAATGTTGTTTATTCTTCTTCAAAAGCATTTTTATAACTGCCAGTCATCCAACACATTGTGATGTACTCAAGTGTATTTTTGCTGATCTAAACATTTTTTTTTAATAAAATATAAACTACAACATTTTAACTACAAATAATAGAAAAAAAGCAACGCAAACGAAGGAGTAAGTGGCAATTATAAAATGGAAAATGCAAGTCAAGTTTAGAAAATACAGAAGTTTTGCAGAATGTATATAGTAGAAGAGTTACCTTTAATTGAAGAACAATATCCGCTACCATGAGCTTGTTGGAAATGCGTCGTTTCAATTAAAAGAACATATTTGACAACATGAGTGGCAAAATGTCCACTGATTTTTTTTTTTTGATGGCATTGTGATAGGCAGGTGCCTGAAAGCCTTTAAATGACTGTTTGTCATTTATCAAACTACACTTCTACTATAAACTATATTAAATGTATAGATTATAATTTTTTTTATTTAGAACGTTAAGCTGACTATTATTGATTACTGTTCTATGACAACTGATTTCATTTGCAACTGTGAAATGGTAGGCTTCCAAAATAGATAAAGTGATCTTTCTGGCTTAATTTAATCAAAGAAATTTTGTATGATTGTTACGTACAAAGAAATTTTGTGATAATTCTTTAACTTCCAGTTACCTCCATCCTTTTTTTAAATGCTATCCCAGCTATACCCCTATCCCAGCTATACCCCTATCCCACCTACACCCCTACCTTATCCTACATCTCTACCCTACCCTTTCGACCTCACCTATTTCACCGCACGCCACTCTACCCCTATCTCACCACATGTCACTCTGCTCTACTAAATCCTATTCCAATATATAATGACACGATAATATTTGAAATTCATGTTATAATATTTTGAGCTTCTATTTTTATTTTTTTTAAATAATAAAGGAAATTTTTTATGATTGTTACGTACAAAGAAATTTTGTGACGTTATAATTCCTTCACTTCCCGTATCTCCGCACTTACCTCAAATCCTACCCCACATATACCCCTATCCTTCCTCCTAATCTATCCTACCCTACCGACCTGCAAACCTATCACACCGGACGTCACTCTACTCCAATCTCACCACACATCGCTCTACTCTAACAAAATCCTATTTCAACATATAACATAAGACAAAATATTTTAAATATATAATATTTGTCGTATATAACTTGAGTTTTTGGTGATAAAACACAACGAAATACGCTTTTTTGACAGCAAAATTAATTGGTAAGCAAACGAGGAGATGAAATTCACTTGCGCTAAAAAAGCTGAAGAGATAAATGCATTTATAAAAAGCAGAGATGGAATTCACTCGTGATAAAAACGACCGAGGAGATAAGTATGGAATTCACTCTGGACAATCAAAAAAGGCATAGAAGGGATAAAAACCTATTAATTTAAAAATCAACAGCAAGCAAGGAGATAAATTTATTTTTAAAAAAGCAGAGGAAATGAAATTCACCCAGAGGAGATTATATTCACTCGGAGGAGATGTAATTTACTCTGCACAATAATAAAAACAACCGAGATAGAAATCTACCTGCATTAAAAACAACAACAACAATAAAAAAGGGGATTGGAATCACTTTTTAAAAACAACAGCAAAAGAGGAGAAGAAATTCACTCACGTTAAAAGCGACCTGACGAAATAAATTTATTTATAATAACCAGAGGGCATGGAATCCACTTTAAACCATAATAAAAAATTGAAGGTAGAGAAATCCACTTACGTAGAGAGAAAAAGTATTAGTTGGGTGTAATTCACTCTTTTTAATGTTAACGAAAGAAAAGGTGGTGCTTTTCATATCAGTATGCAAAATAAATAGTAAGCCTTGCTAATTTAAAAGAATATAAACATACCTCAATGCAGAACATATATGCTGAAAGATGTTGTTGTTATTGTGGGTGGAATGGCTGTCGCAACGCTAAAATAAAATTTCATAAACTTAGGAACTCTAGATGTTGAAAGAACCATCAATACTTAAGTGCTAACCCTATTCATACGTAGTAAATATTTTGCGTCCCTTGCGTAACACACCCATTGAGGCCCCAGGTTGTTATGTTTTTATAGGAATTTCTGATGTTGCCTTAAATCGTTTTTGGGTAACTTTTGTTTTTGAGGTTTGGGGCTACGTGAACCTATTAATTTTAATTCAATTCTCACTAAAATGCACTGAATGAACAATAAAACGCATTAAAAAGAGTATCATTTTTTTCAGTTTTTGTCTAACTGACGCCTCAGTTAGTTTAATTAATTACGATGAAATAAAAAAATTTTATTCAAAGTAAGAAGAGAATATTTTTAATCCTTTACGAAAGATATACCCCAACAATGACGTCAGCAATGATTTTTATGACTTACGATCACAACAAATGATAAGTTACGGCAGTACAGCATAACTCTTCCCTCCCCACCTTCACCACTGCAATCGCCTCTCTCTTTACGTCTCGGGATGAATAGGGTTAACATTTGTAAAAATGGACAACTTGCTGGAAAAAGCGTTTTTTGTTGACATAAGCCTTTCGTAAATTGTTCAAAATATAGCAAGAGAGTTTCAGATGATGTGAGAGAGTTCCAGAGTATGTGAGAGAGTTTCGGAGGATTTGAGCAAACCACTTACTGAATTTATATTTATTGAATTTATATTTATTGAATTTATACTTATCTAATTATATTTATTGAATTTATATTTACTGAATTTATATTTATTGAATTTATATTTACTGAATTTATATTTATATTTATTACATTTATTTTTATAATACACTTGCCGCCCGATAACTGCAACTGTCATACCACACAAAAATGGTTTCACTTATCCAAATGTATCCAAAGTAAAAAATGCAGATGGGAAAATTGAACATAGCGAGTTTAATTTTTTTTGGTCAATGCAATCGTGTATTTTGGGACACCTTACTTTCTTTCCATTATTTGAACTTTTTATCTTTAAAGACGTTTTAATTCTCAACCATGTGAACTAAATTTCTACTTATTTAGTTTTTATTTATCTAAGGAAATTATAAAAGCTTGAAAAAAGACCAACGCAAGGAACCTGCGAAAATGGTTCCACATATACAAAGTTTCACTTATGATTATCATACTAGCCAGCAGCAGCATTAGCAGTCCATGTTGACAGTCAGGGTTAGCCAAAACACGCAACGGTTCACTAAAATGAAAAAACAGATGATATTTAACATACTCGGAAAAAATAATGCACCTAAAAATATGTAAATGAACAAAGATTCCTAGCACTTTTTTTAATATTATCGTTTGTCTCAACCTATAGACAAAAAATGCTATTTATGTCTTACCATATTTTCTGGATGCACATTGTAAGGATCACGGAAACGTTGGAAACTTCTAGCGGAGTTGAGAGCTTCTTTCAACTGGATCAGTCCAGGCACGAAGGAAAAGATTGTGAAAAAGATGAAAAGTGCAGTGGTGGATCCAAAACCTTGGTTTAGGAAGTATAAAGATATTTCGTAACTTCTAATGTAAGATAAAGTACCAATTGTACAAGGTTACGTTCAAATAGCCAGTCCTGCGGACTGCAAATTGAATCTCACTCGTTGCCACGAAATTACTGTAGTAGCAATGCACAAAGTAGCTCTACTTTTATAAGTAAACTTTCTTTATTCAGAATCTTTTTAAATGAATAAAGCGAGTGCAGAGTAAAACTGGAAAGACGAGTTTAGAAAGGTTATAATGTAAGATTCGTCGTTAAAGTTAAGTTAATGTAGATACGCAAAAAATACAACAGATAAAAAGTTTGCCTTCAATGAGATCAGGCGCAAAGAGAAAATTTATTTAAGGTTGAACGTTGAAATAGATTGCAAATTTCAGCTGTCACTAACGAGAATAATAAGCTTGCTGTAAATATGGGAAAATTATATTTTTAAGATAAGTATTTAAAAATTTAAGTTCGGTACTTAAATGCTTTAATACTCATGAAACTTTTAAGGAACATTTTTTCTACGAAATTCAACCTTTTGCAAACAAGTCGAAGATGTTCGCATAATGATCTTTTCGCCAGTCAAAACCTCGCTCGACAAAATATGTTGAGTCCCAAGATGAATTAAAAATATTTAGGAAAAAGGCTTTACGCAAATTTTGTGTTTCTTGCATAAAAGTGTTATTTTGTAATGTATCAGGTAAGGTACACAAAATATAGGATAGATAAAAAAACTTTACTTCTGACGAGAATTATCGCCCAAAACATAAATGAATCAGAATACCAATTTGAAGTAATTATTTTGTCTTGTATAAAACAATGTGAGTCAAAGAAAATTTAATTTAATCATTGTTTTGTCAGTGTAGAAAGATTTATCTTATAGAATGATTTTCGTATCAGAAAGAAATAATGTAATGAGTTTATAATAATAAAAAAGGTTCAAATAATGTATATATAGTAGGCAAAAGTAGAAAGATTAAGCGCAGGGTTTTTTCACCAACTATGAGATAAAGAAGAAAGAAGAAAATAGGAGTTAAAAATGGAACATCAAACACCGACTGATAGCCTTGTGGTAGAGCGTTCGCTTTCAGTGCGGGAGGTCTTGGGTTCAAACCCCGGCCGAGTCATGCCAGAGACTATAAAAGTGTGAATCTATCCTTTCTGCTTGGCGCTCAGCATGAGAATAGGATTGATATCTTAGGCGGTTGTCTAGTTGAGCGATTGCTGTGCTTCCACGACTTTCGTAGCTCAAATGGGAGCTTTAAATGCGCTAGGACCCCCTTCGCAGGACCCTTGTTGATAGCAGTACCAATAGGAACTGAAGAGGCTATCCTGGGTAAATAATAGTAATAATAATAATAATAATAAGAAGAAATAACACAAAAAATGGGGAGTAAACACCGTCCCATTTAACCCTATCCGGTCCGGGGTGAAGGAATTGGAGAGGGAGGCGGATTTCGCCTCCCCTGCCGTTTGCTGTGCTGCATGGTTGTGATACTTACTATCTTTCCATATTTATCTTAGGTTCTATACGTAGACAATACCTTATTGCCATCCTTTACAAGAAACTGATAACAGCTGTGAAATACTTTGTATGAGGTTAACTAAAGAAGAGTTGTGTTCAAAATAGTTGCGCTATTGATAACTGATTACGGTTGATGAAGTATTATAATTATGAATTTGTTTTATCGGTTCTTAACTTATGCCATTTATTTTATTTGTGACTTATGGAATAAACTATTTATTGGTTGAGTAAGAAGAATTACACACTCAAGGAATATCACAATTTTCATAGTGATACAGAGGGTGGTTTTCTGTAAATGTAAAATATGATTTTCATGGTGGCACTGTGGGATTTTCTGCTAATAATAACAAAAAAATTCTTGGTGGTAGAGATTATTTTATTTTATTGTAAAACATGATTTTCAAGGTGGCAGAGAATGGTTTTCTGTTTACAACGATGTAAAAATATGATTTTTATGGGGGTAGAGGAAAAGCAATAAAACGATCTACAACCTTTCCATCATGACCAGTGCTTCTTACAACAAATCGTATTCTTTTTTATTAAAATGAGAAACCAATGATGATTGGAAGAAACTGATTGCATTATGGGTTGAAATGACCACTATTGGCCAAACAAAAAAAAACCCAACTTTCTCTAAACATAACACACAGAGTGAAATGGACTAGTTAAAAAGTTTCAGTCTTCTGCGTCGAAAAATTGCGTGGAAAATATGGTCGTTGAAGGCTTTTTTAAAAACAACGTATATTAATAAATATAATAAATAATATAATATAATAAATAATATGTACAATTCATTTTTACTTTTGTGGAAGATATTTTTGGTTTGCCAATTCTCGATGTCTGTACCTCAAGCGAAAAAAAATGTCAAACCTAACGTTGATAAACTTTTTATACTATATACTGGAGTTCTTGTACGTTAGCTAGCAAGAATGATGTGGAGAGATATTTTATCCGATATTTTACTGATTTGGTTAATAAGGATTTCTAAGTAACCCAGTATTCAGACATTAACTCATGCTTGCTTCTCGTTAAACTTTTAATGACAGTTATTCAATTCAATTTTCTTCCACTTACTTAATTTTTTTCGTTTTATCGTCCAATTCATTGGGAAATCCAGGTATCCAGAAATGCGATAACATTCCGAAACAGTGACTAGACCATGTGCAGATTAGGGCGAGCCCCCTTAAAAAATGTTTTTCTACCTTCGACTTGAAAAGTACCTTCGTTGCGAATGGAAACTCTAATATCTTAACGAGACAAAAATGTTATTCGGAAATACTAGTGATAATGCACGCAAAAACGAATTAAAGTTTTTTTTCTGAATTTTGTGTGTTCAACGACTTAATTTTAGTCTCTTTGTTAGTTTTAATTTCTTTGAAATTTTGACGGTAGTCATATTTTTTTTTGATTTTTTTTTACATTCCTTTCTTTAAAATTATGTGTAATCAATTTTGACCCGTATTTTGTATGACGCAATTTCACAGGTTCCAGTTCTTGTTTCGTATAGTTTTTATAAAACAGTACCTCATCCGTGCAAAAATTAATCGAAATCGTACACACCATAAAAATCAAATATTGTTTTTCAAATTTAGGATGGAAGAATTATCGATAAACAGATTTCTAAAAATAATTATTAAAAGAAGATTGCAAACAAAAAACAACCTTAAGAATGATTTTTTTAATAAAACAAACAAGAACTTCACGTACAGAGGAAAACCTAACTCCAGTACAAAAGTAAAACTCTTAAGGTGGATGTACACCAGCATGACATTTGTGGTAAAAGATCTGAATTACTTTTAATAGTGCTTTGACGATATCATCTCGAGATATTGATATTATCAGAAGATAATGTCGCAAAAGATAACTTTTGATTTCTTTTCTGGCGATGGCAAACTTTAATCCGATTTCCTAGTGATAAGAAAAGTTATGCTGGGTCTCCTGCCTGCTCTCCTCCCAGCTTATTTGATTAGGCTATGACAGCATACGACGAAATTAAAAGATTCAGACGATTATATATCTGCGTGAGAACTCATGGTTACCAGTAGGTACTGAATAAATGGAGTATGCAGTTGCTTTGAACGAACAAAAAATTTCCTTTTTTAGTTATTTTTTGGAAAAAAGTAACTCCTTCACGCAATAAAAATGATTGAAAATAATATCTTTTTGTTTATGTAGAACTGAAATACTTACAAAGGTTATTTTTGAGATAAAATAGGCTTAGCTTTTGGATTTATGGCATGGTTGACGAAAAACTTTTGATCGATTAATGAAATACGATTTTTATCCGTAAACCATTAAATACTTTTGTCGTAAATTTATAAACTGCCAAAGTTGTTTAACTTCTTATCAAATCTTCAGAACTTTAGTATATTCTCCTAAGACGGCTTCGTGTGTCATGTCGCCATTTGAAAGGTGTTAAAACAGCCAAAAAATGGTGGAAAACTCTTTATACAACGAAAGTGACAAGAAAAGTAGATATTGCTGTTGCTATCTAGTTATTTAAATTTTTTTAGAGAATAAGAAAGTAGTCTGAATATTTCCAAAAATATAAGCGAATGTTGCCCATTTTTCAATAGTCCACCATAGAAAACAAGTTGAATGTTTTTCTTGAGTTTACATCAAAGAAGCCAATTTATAACTATTTTTGTAACTAGAAGATATAAAATAATTATTCTCCTTACAAAAAAAGTGGATTTTTTTTTACATTTTTATAAAGAAACGTCTCTTGAGATCCAGTTATACTTTCCCACAACTTATTACAAGATATAAAAGAATATATGTAGACAAATATAATACCGCAGAATTAGAAATAGGCCCGTCTTCATTTAAGAGTTGCTACATTTCAATTTCTCCATTTTGTATTTTTTGTGTTCTCACCTTTGACAACTCAGGTACAAAATTTGTATAATATAGTTTGTCATGATAATATAAGTGAGACACGAATATCATAAGCCAGTGTACATTCACCTTGAATACCTAAGTTAAAAGATAGTGTAATTCAGTAAACTTACATTATTTTAAAAAGAAAGTTGAAACAAGAAATAAAAGAGCATTTTCTCTTCATTTGAAATCAAAATTGTATTTCTTCAATATCTTTAGGCGGTTATAAGAAATAAGTTTTTTTTTTGCATTATGAGCCAGTGAGTCGTCAAAACATTTTTTTGTCTGAGAGTGAGTCTTCTAATTAGGAATAAAAAAACACTTGGAGTTGTTGGAGTAATATGATCTTAAGAAAGTAAAAAACGAACAAGAAAGCCTGGCATTAAAGAAATTGTAACAATTTAAGAAAAATTGAAAAAATGACTAAAGACATTTTGCCACTGATCTTTTGAATCTAACTTAGCTAACTACAATTCTGAACATAGATTATTACAAAGGAGGGAGGAATTTGATAGCTTGTAACCACAAGCAATTGAGAAACAGTTTCTAATAAATAGCCGAACTTGTCGCATTTTATTTGTATTGTTCACATCGCATGGTTTTAATTAAATTATTTAGTTCTAAAACACGAAAGGGTACTAATTTTTGCAGACGCCAGCACGCCTGTAAATTAAGATATTTTGTGCCTTTCTTGCAGACCTCGCAGAGAGTGCGACGCATTTTTACGTTGGTTACTCGATCCGCAACCCTGCCCAAGTAATAACGTTTAACAATTTTTAGAAATACCACAAAATGATTTTTTGTAATACTGTTTTAGAATTGTGGGAAGTAAGCAAATGATGCGTTGCGTTATTGGTAACTTTATAAACATCGTCTGCACCGGACGGAAAAAAGCACTTTCAACAATCAAAAGCTGAAAAACAAAAATTAAATATCAATCAACAATTGAACAGTTGAGAAAATTCACTGGAAGTATAACTATATAAAGAAACGAAAAAAACTGCTTTGAACTCCCAACTGTGTAAATGTAAAAATCGTATGTCAATGCATCATGTATCAATGATTTAAAATATTTGATAAAACACAACAAGAACCCGGATTTAAAGCACTAGAACTACTTTCGTTTTTATTGTTTAAGATAATGAATCAAAAGCTTGGTTTCTCGACCGACTTCTCGTCCTAAAAAATTGAACATTTGATATCAAATGCGTAATAGACTTTTTGTACAGAAAATTTTCACCATTTTTAGTTAATAGTCGCAAATTCACCAATTTTATATATACTATATAAAAATATCAGTATTATTAATTTAGCACATGCGCTGGATCGCCCAACATTAATTACTTTTTAAAAAGACAAAAACAGATGATATGAGAAAAAATTGACCCCTTCCCCTTTACCTTCTCTCCCTTCTTAGAAATAGTAACAGCTAAGGCAAGTAAACATTATTAACATGATTAGAACAGAATTTGCTGAAATATTTTGTCACAATAAAAAATATGAATCTTATCTGATTCTAAGCAAAAAATAAGTAAGCAAAAAAATCTTTAATATGTCAATACAACAAAAACAATATTTAAGGCATTCCTCTGTATGTGTGTTACAATCTGTATTAAACGGTAATTAGATATACTGTAATGCATAGCGGATGTGTATGAATTTCTTACTACAACCTCTTAAACAAAGAAAAGCATTTGTTCTACATCATAAAACTTTATGTAAGGATGCGTACTTTCTTAAACATAAGAAAAAATTGCAAAGTATTTGTAAAACGTCCAATAGCACTTATAGTAAAACAAGAAAAAAATATAAACCACCATTTCTTATTATACTAATTAATAAATGATTTACCGCCTCCAAAATCCATTGATCCATTCACGCAGGTCTCTTAATGCTTGACCAACCGACCAAGCATTATCATGGGGAACCCGACGTGGAGGAGGCAATGGATTTTGAGGAATAATATTGGGACGGTGGTATGGGAGTGGACAGGGTACAATGTGTGTGCGTATAGAACGGGGAGGAACAATAAAAGACGATAAAGAACGTGTAGAGGATGGCGGTGTTTGCAAAGGTGATTGTGGTGGTTGTGGCGGTGGCCTTTGTATTGATGCTGGTGGTGGTGGCCTTGGTAGTGGTTGAGGTGATAGTGATGGTGGTGGCCTCGATGGTGGTGGTTGTGGCCTTGGTGGCGATGGTGGTGGTGGCGGCGGCGGCGGCATTGATATCGATGCCACTTTTGAATCACCACCGTGTGAAAGAGTTCGAAATGGACGCAGTGCAGGAAGCAATGGGGTGGAATGTGAAGGAGGAATTGTGGGTGGTCGTAAGGGTGAATATGGAGGCGAATATGGATGGTGTCGAAAGTATGGATGCAATTGTGGACGGTGAGAAGACTGACGCAACGTAGACGAAGACAAGGACGACAACGACCCAGACGGTGGAGACAACAATGACACTGCAGGAGTTGACGACACAAAAGATAATGAAGAGAAGGAAGACAAGAAGGATGAAGAAGTGGATGAAGAAGTGGATTAAGAAGTGGATGGAGGTGTTTGAGGAAGTGAGAAATGCAAAGAAGAAGGTAAAGATAAGCACAAAGCGGACGATAAGGAATGTGCAGAGGAAGACAAAGAGGTTGAATACGAGGAAGACGAGGAGGAAGAACATAAATGCGAAACAGATCGTAGGCGTGCCCTGGTTTGATCCCTCCGTTGAAAGTCTTGCTCTATTGCCTAAGTAAGAAAAAGGAATTCATTTAGACTATCGAATCCTGCCGAAACCTTTTTTAGCGTAAAGCAATCAGTATTTACAATATCAGTTTAAAGCAATTTTTTCTTCAGCAAAAGACATGTCATAAGAAGCGTTTTTACCTTTTTACGTACTCTGCGTGGTCACTCGCCAAAGCGACAAAAATCTCTACTGCTAAATCTTAAATATTGTGCAATATGAAGAAGCGCGTTTCTACCGATTTGCTAAGAGATTGAAATTGATTTTCGTCCGTAATGCCGTTAAAAAATGCTAAATTAAGGTGCTAAAAAAAAAACTATTAGTCGAGTTTTTTTCTAGCACAACCTATTTTATCCAGCAAAATTTGGCGTTAAAGGTTCCATTCAAAGTGAATGAAGAAAGCCATTTTTTACTTTGTAGTAATCCTCACGTGAAGTAACAAAACATCCTTAAACGCGTAAATTACGCTATTACGTATTTTGTCGATAAGGTGTTAATTGTCTTTTGATCCCGTTAATTAAGTTTTAAATACATCATTCATTTTATTTACAAACATTTAGTCAGAAGCATTGACAAAGAAAATACGTTAAACTTACTTCAAGCCAAACCTGAAAGTCTTCCGGTTGATCCAGCCTAGTGAAAGGGGAAAAAATTGTGAATCGTAGAACAGAAGCTCTGTGAATGCACGAATGCGTTTTCATGAAAAAGTGTAGTAGGTTGAGTCAAATTAGCGAGACTGGTTGCATCATGTAAAAGCGCGAAAATAAATTTATAATTTCAATAAATTCACAGAAAAAAAGTTATACATACGGAATAACATAGAACTACTCAGCTGCTGCGAGTGCATCAGGAGCTGCAGGTGGTGCAGCTAATGGTGGTGGTGACGGTAGCGGTGGTCCAGTTAAAGTTGGTGGTGCTGGCGCCAGTGGTGGTGATAGCTCCCGTGGTGGTACTGGCACCGGTGGTGGTGGTGGTGGTGCTGGCTCTGGTGGTGGTGCTGGCTCCGGTGGTGGTGCTGGCACTTGTGGTGGTGCTTGCTCTGGTGGTGGTGCTGGCACTGGTGCAGCTGGATGTGGGGGTGGTGATGGTGATGGTGGTGCAGCTGGTGGCTGCGGTAGTGGTGGTGGATCTCGGTTTACCCTCCTCCTCCGTCGCTCTCTCACATAAACTGTCTGGCCGTCATTTGGTCTACAAGAAAGAAATATGTATAAAATGTATTGAACGAAACAAATTATGTGTATTAAGTGTATTTCTGAGAATCAAACACAAAAAATAATTTGCTATAATATATATCCAACGCTTTTTTACAAAGATGCCTAACAAACTGAATAGTCTTTCGGATGCTAAATTCTACAATAACTCTTTTAATACGAAAGCCAAAATATAGCCTTGTTCAACAAACGATCGCAAAAAATCACTACAAACTTAAGAACAGCTTAATTTTGTACAATTGTTTCAAGAAAGTTGTTCCTGAAAAAAATTGTACTATCCTATTTTACTTCTTTCAAATATTGGTTAGCGACTGCTTGCTGAAAAACACGACCTTTACTTAATGTGGCTAGTTTTTTTAAATACTAGTACAAAACGATTTCTGAGGTAAGAAAGTCGGATACTTTATATAAAGCATGCATTCGCGGTGGCTGACATATAAAAAAAATATAACAAAAAAATACTTACCCCACTCTCTTGACGGCTCTTCTCGGATTCTAAATTGATAAAAATGTCGATAATAACTTTATGGTAAAGAACTGTAAGGAGAAAATAATTTTATGTTACTTACCCTTCGGACGTTGTGATACACAAAGTATCGTTGCCCATTCCTCCACACTTGGTCTTGCTGTGGCAGTGGCAGTGGCAGTGGTTGCTGTTGTTCAGGTTCCTCCGGTTGGCCTGCTTGTTGCTGAGGTTGTGCTTGTTGCTGAGGTTGTGCTTGTTGCTGAGGTTGTGCTTGTTGCTGAGGTTGTGCTTGTTGTTGTTGTTGTGCTTGTTGTTGTTGTTGTGCTTGTTGTTGTTGTTGTGCTTGTTGTTGTTGTTGTGCTTGTTGTTGTTGTTGTTGTTGTTGTTGTTGTTGTTGTTGTTGTTGTTGTTGCGCTTCTTGTTGCAGATCTTGTTGATCTTCTGATTGTTCGTTATTCTACAAAAACGTATGTATTATAGCACAACAAAACATTTCTATCGTAACACAGAGACTGTGTGTGTGTCTGTAACAGGCAAAGTGATGAGTTCATTTTCCTCTGATGTACGCAAAATTTTCCTTGAAGTCGCCGAAGAAAGTGTCATCGGATTTATTTTGTTTACGTCACGTGATGTAAACGACATAATTTGATTTCCTAAAGTAAATTTAACGGCTAACTTTCGGACATTGTTTACCATCGACACAGAAGAACAACAAAAGAACGATCCCTCCATCTTGAAAAAAGTTCAAAAAATAATAAAAGTTATTTTTAGAAACAAAAAAAAATAAAGTGAAGAATTAGAAATAGAAAAGTGAATTTGGAAGCTACGATAATTTACTTTAGAAGTGAAGATGGAGCTAGAAGTGGTAAGTGACGTAAGAAGTAGAAAGTAAAGACCAGAGTTTAAAACAGATTTGAATTCACAAATAGTAGGAACTATGCCTTTTTTGTATAAGCTATTGTAAAAACCTTTAGGGTAAATACAATGTTTAAGAAACCTATTTTAAGTGACTTGTGCTTGCTGTTGCCAGCCTTTTTTTTGACACGTAATCACTTAATAAGATGGAATTATTTATTAGCATTTTCCTATGATGTCGTCGAAAAAGATATGTCTCAAATGTTAAATTTTTTGACGTAACGGCACGACGTCAATAACACTACTTTAACGTCAATATCTTTTATTTTTAGAAAGATTGCATAAAAATTTTATAGTATACAATTTTTGTATTTTGGCAGGTCCTTCCTGACCTCAGCAAAATTTTTTAACCTTTTATTTCCTTAGCCGTTCGTCAAAACACATAAATCTAAACAATATTTTGATCAGTGTTTTAAGCTCTACACAATAGAGGCAATGGGTACATAAATTTCCAAAAAAATACTTCTTGAGCATTGACGCGTCCTTGCAGATGTTATCAAAATTTAAGAATTAAAGAAATGGTTTTCTTTTTCATTGCTTCCCTGCCAGGTGGATTTCTCCAAAGGCCTCATCGACCAGTACAATAATGAATGGTAACATAATTTTGTGGACGTCAATCAAAGTTACTTTATATTGATTCTTACAACAAACGTGTTACAAGTTGTTTTGGGAATTCCACTAGTGTACCTAATTAACATGTAACCCACTGCTTAAGTTAATTTCTTTAGACAAACAGTTGCATTAAAAATTTAACAGAAATGTATGTGTTCAAAAACAACTGATATTATGCTAAGGAATAATTACACACAAGGTAAAGACTTGAATTCGAATTGCTGAGCTGACTTGTTACGGTTAGCTATACAAGAAAAATATCATGTCATTAATAACCTTGAAGGTAAAACATTAAAAAATAGTGGGCTCCGAGATTTAAAAAGCTCACAGAATTATTTTTTAAGACTGAACTTTTTGTAGCTTTTGTCGAAGAAATAAAACTTAAAGCGTAACTGAAAAACGAACTTCAATTTTTTAAATTATTTATGTATATAATTCTAAAAGGAATCCTAACCACACAAGGTTGATGAAAAGTCATAGTTATTCATTAAATAAAACTTACCATATTGGACGAGTTCTTCGAATAAAATATTTTAAAATTTTATAATGACTGAGGAACAACTTTTTATGCAGTTAGTTGTTTTTATACCATAGTACAACGCCTAGGGAATTGTGCATTTACGCCCATAATGATGTGCCTGGTTTTCACATGCAGATCTCTGAATGAGACTAAAAAAATCTCTGAATAAAAACATCCACCAAAATTTGCATAAAGAGATTATCGGGAAAGTCAATAAATATTATAAATTATTAGTTTTTTTACTTCCATTTGAGCCATTAGTACCGCTATCGTTTTCGTTACACAAGGAGCAAAAAAGAAGAAAAAAAATTCTTTCCGCTTCCGGCAAAGAGTCAGGTTCCTGGGAACGAGATGTGTCATTCATGTGCCCTGAAGGTACGTTTTAAAAGGATGTTTTAAAATTTGAGGACATTATCAAAAAAGTGTTATTTCGGTATATTTCTTTTCCTGTAACTAAAATTTTTCTTCCATGTGATCATGGTAATGAAGATATTCGACACGATAACGGGGCAAGAGTTGACATTAACTGCGTTCTGAACAGAACATAACATGATTTGCGTATAAATATGTTTTACGAACCCATGTAAGTTTGGATAGCAGCACTGACTAAACTGTGTTAATGTTCGATCACAGAAACGTCCGTTTTTGAGTTTGCCGCCAGCTTTAATGCATCTTGTAAATATTATGAACTTGTAAAAGAACATAAAGATTGAAAATTAACAAAATGCAAATGTCCCAACTGCAAAAGCTGCAGGTATAGCTGTGCATGCAGTTATATCAACTTAATACAAGTACTACCAGCCAAAATTCGATGTTTTATTGTCTTATCTGAAAAATAAAATAAGTACAGTTTTATTACACAAAACCGCGACATGTTTTTTGAAACTAACAGTAGCTTCTTAGAGGCTACTAGGACTCAACCGAATGTCTAAAGGCAGTAATACATGCATTGATTACTTCCTTTCAATTTCCGCAAGTCACGTCGTGTATCATAAAAAATCGCGCAATAAGGATTGCTTTCAAACTGATTGTCTTCTGGAAAAACGTTGTTGTTTTTAAGTCAAAAAAACACTTTATTTTATTACAGAAAATGCACGGACAACTTATTTTTTCAAAAAACTATGTTACTAGAGGAACAAAAGGTAACAAAAAAATATGGTCAACATAAAAAAATTTTTTTAGACAATTTTATATAGTGGCAAACAATTTGTGGAAAGTAAAAGGCATAGATTAGAATGTCAAAAATATCATTTAAATCGTTTTCACATATTTCGGACAAAAGACCATCGCATATTCGAAATGTGTTTCGTCTTTCGTGCCATTTTGTACCAGAAAGCTAAAATTTGCAGCAGTGACTGTAATCTCCTCATATTTTTAATTGAAATAGCCGCTTTGGCGTTTTAAAGAAGCAATCGAACAAGTAAAGGAAAATGTATTGCGCATGTACAAATTCGATCCCCGTCGCTCACTTCGACTGCATCCGTTTAAGTGGAAACCCTCCGTTACGCATGTAAGACTAATATGTTTTGCTGGATTAGTTTTTATTAGTAAAAAGAAATCGTGATTTCTAAACAGCATTTGCGTAACTGATTTACCGTAAGAGGTTTAATTGATTGTTTAAAAAACATGCTTAGCGTGAACTTTATGCACATTAGGGAGATTTTAATTTATCGTTAGTTTTGTTTAATTATGTATTGTATGCATAAGTTTAAATATTATCAATAGAGAATACTTTGATTTTTGAACACTTTATCTTACGTTTTTCTTTGTTATCCACCGTTTACAAAGTGTTTTTAAAATAATTTAAAAAAGAAACAGAAGTTAGTTTCACATGAAAAAGGAAATGTTAACTATGACTGGTAAATAAAAAAACCCTTACAATCCGAGTTTAACCGAACGACCGCTGTGAAAATTTGTCATTCAAACTTAACCAAGTTTAAATTTTTTGCATTATATAAAAAGAATGTTCAGGGAAAAACTTCTAGAAAATTTCTCTTAACTATAGTACTTAGCCTCTCTCCGCCTTGTGTAAAAATGTTTACTTTCAGGATTATAGACAATAAAAGTACACAATGAATCAATGCATTAAATTCATTAAAGGTTGGCAGTGTAACCGAATATGATTTTTTTTGTACCTATTTCCGGTTAAAAGTTCTATATCCAGAGCAGCTAAAATTTGCTTTTAATTACATTCACGTAACTTATTTAAATTTTAATGCGTAAATTTTATATACAAACGTAAATTAATGTGCTTCGGAACGTGTTGTTGGCTAATAGGTTATCTGTTAATTTTCTTAACTAGATATTCAAATATGGTCTTCTAATAAAAATAATCTATTTAAGTTTTTTTTGTTTAGAGAAACTAAACCAAAAAATCGTGCAACCTCGGAATAACAAAATTAAGTATCTTGTGGAAAACTAATATTACAAAATCTTAGCCATAAAGAACAGTTTACGATGGTTCGTGTATTTCGAAAGGATCTCTGATATTAAATAGTGATCTATAAAGCAGGGTAATAACCCTAGGTATACTGTTACGTGGACCAAGAAAATATGCGAAGATTGGCCTTTACCTACATATTTTCAAAAAAGCAATGACAGCCTCATCTGAATCATTTTCCCACATGCATGAGCTTTAAAGAAATCATTTTGCAAATCAAATTATACCAATGTTTCCTTTAAGAAGTTTAAAAAGTTTTATAGCCCCTATCTAAAATTCCTAATCTCCTAAACTCAGGAAGTATAGCTTACACAAAATGATTTTACTGTTATTGTCTTTAGATTAGTCTTAAACTACCCACCAGACAATGTTTTTTGTTATGAAAAAAGTCACGCCATAGGGTGCCGTGTTGCGCAGTAGGGTGTCGGATGAAATATATATCGCGTCGGTAGAGAAGGGCAATAGATGACCGCATAATAGAGAGACGCGATACGTAATAGAAAGTAATGGGTGGAGGTGTAACTTCTGTTAACCACCCAAAAAATAGCCACTCCAGTAGTCATTTAATATGCTCTCCCCGTGCTTGAATATAGGAGGTGCTCTTTTCCATTTTTAAGGAATTTTCACCGCTATTTACCTTTTAGAAGGTCTGTTGATATTGTTCTGCGCTGCAACTACCGTCTAAAAGGCACAGGAGATTATGGTGGAAGTTTTCTTGATAGATGTTGTAGCAATCTTGTCGTCAGAGCTCTGGGAATGAGGAATATAATGCACGAAGTCATATTTTTCCTGACTCCAATAAAGTATTTATGACAAAAAGAGAAGATAAAAGCATAGGGTTTTCTCTGTCACGCATTCTGCTAAGTGTCTATCCACTTATTCGGTTAGAATTCAATTAGATTCAAGCTCGGGAAAAAGAAAGCAAGGCGGTATCCATTGTATTCAAAACCAATCATTTTTCTTCTTAACATTCCATACCTCTTTTTTAAAAGGAAGTTAGAAAACAGAGAAAAAGTAAACAGTTCTAGCAAATTGTACATTTGAAAATTATCATCTTTGTTGTATGGATTTACCACCTATGTTATTAATCCGTTTACGTATACACAGTTATTTTTACGTTGTAATATTGGCGTATATGTTGCTTTGCATTGTATACGCAATTTCATAATCCTGCTTCGAATGATCAGCTGTCGGTGTCAAATCGGCATTTATACTTGGTTTCACAGCTTTGCTGTTGATGTCTGCATAATGAGATATTGTTTTCCTTGTTTCCTCATAATCGTTAGTACCACGACTTTTATTGCTTTGTGGAGGCCTCGTCTGGATCATGTTGACAATTATAAAACCTTAATAAAATTAATAAAGCGTGAATAAAGAAAGAAACATTTTATACATGAAAAAATATAAGATTTTAATGTCCACAGTTTTATTATTTTTCTCTTTCAAGAGTGTTCCTTAAAATGTTTGAACTGACTAGAAGAAAAAGGTAAGATAATATTGAACTTTAAAAATAAAAATAATAACTATATCGTTGTATATCTTCCTCTGACAAATCAACGTAACTTAGCGCCTCTGTTGTATTAAACTAGTCGATATTGAAAAACACTTAGCCAGAATAATATTTAACACGTATACAATCTGTATCACAGACTGTATACGTTTTTTTCCCCTTCCAAATTTCTCCTTAAGTATTTCTTAGTTCCTGCGGGGAAAATTTGATATGAATTTGCAGCTATTAAAGAAATAAAAAATATTGAAATATTAAACTATTTACCTACTCTTTCTGCAGTCCATGATTGTGCTGTAGAAAAATAGTAAAGAAGAGCTTAAATAATCATGCTTTTAAATACACTAATTAAAAACCGAGTAAAATGATTTCCGGATCATGCGCATAAATAGAATACGCAATGCGGTAACATTTGGTTACTTGACTCTTTAACACTGTAGTATTAGATAGTTTAAATCTATAAAGAATAAATTTCACTTCCTTAAACGAGGGACTGTGACAAATTGTATACGTCCTAACAAAGCTAGTAATTGCCTAAGACCAAAACTTATTCGGCAAATTTTTTTTGTGCCATCTATCTTAGCAACAGTTTTAACCAATTTTAAAGCAGTTAAGACAGGGATTACAATAAATGAAAAAGCATAACTTCTGGCTTAATATAAAGTTTACATATACATTCATCTTCCAATGGTTTCGTTTCATCCGTTATTTTTGAGTTATACTTTATTAGGCTCAATGGCATTTGAACGGATAATCACAATGGTGCAGTGTATTTTCGTTATTATATCGTGTAATTCTACGTGATATTGTTAACATAGGTGTTGTACTTACCCCTTTTTCTATCCTTAGCGTCAGCTAGAAATTAAAACAGATTGAAACTTGCATACGAAAATCTAATATTACTTAAGAATCAATTACTAAACTCTTCAACAAAATGATCAAAGAAAATTAGATTGACCAGACAATGCCTATTTCTAAAGTAGATGTTTGCATCAACAAAAAGAAGCGGCTTGATAATTTATGCTAAATTTATTGTATACATACCTGACTCCTCTAGGTCTTTTATCATTTACTTACTGAAGCTTAACCGTTGTTTCGCCGTTTAAATATATACCTGAAATACGTAACCACTAATACTCAATTTGCTCCGTAATCCCACTAATTTTTTTAATAACATTTTGCTATGTTGCTAGCAAAAATTTTTATACAGTTTTTTAAAGATATCTATTTTACACCTGCCTGCCGAAATTTTAGGTACCATACTTCCAAAAACTTTCCTAGAATTTTAATGAAATTACTTCGGTTGACATCTCAATGATATAAGGGAAAAGTAGTGCGGCTAATGTGTTGTTTCACAAATTGAGAAAGCTGATACATTTAAGAAGGCTGAAAAAAGTCATAGGGGCAGAATTCGTCGCATCCTATTTTACAAGATTATGATTGTCTATGCATATAAAAAAATTGATTACTTAGTGATCATTAAACTGATGATAAAAATAAAATATAGACGAAGTAATGAAGCATACCTTCTTTTCTTCTTTTATCAGCTAAAAGCAAATGAACGATTTAGCGTATAGTGGTTGATATTTTCAATTCAACTATTTTCAATTAGGACAAAAAATAGGTCTCTGGCATTTCAAACGTGTCAAGGTAATGAAAGTTTACCTGATTCTTGCAGCTCTTTTAGCATGTCTTCGTTACCTATACAATAAATACGATAGAAACTAAAATTTCAAACTCTTTACGACAGACTTTCGCGGCACTAGGCTGCACCGAGGGGATCATCAAATTTGTTACACATTCATTTTAACTAGCTTACTTACTGTTTAACTACTTTCGCAGGCAAGAAGCTGTGTGGAGTTCAAGGTTTCGTGAAATTTTGCAAAAACAGATCGAGAATTGCCACGAAATTCTAATATTATTTAATTACTAAGCTATCTTTTGAAAATTTAAAGGTACTGTCTTTATACACTTTTTCATTAGATGCTAGTGTTCGCGTAGTTAATTTACAAATGAAACATGAATTATTTTTTGATTTTGAAATTAACGTAATTACACTTTCTGAAGGTAAAAGTTTAACAACTTTTCTGTGTGACGAATTACCAAAAACAAAAACAGTTAGTCTTACCAGTTGACGTACTTTTGAGTTTAGTCTTATTCTGCACATGAAAATAAAAATATATTTAGAACAAGAGAGGAAGAAGAATAACAACATATTTTTTTTTTGTTGCAAAAAGCTTGAACAAGTAAGTTTTTGTTAACCGTCTGGATTATGCAAGCGGGCAATATCTGTTGTGAGGCATTGTAATTGACTTACCGCTCTTGCCGACAGCCTGGTTTATACCGGCCCCTGGTTAGGAGCGCCAGTAAAGGACAGTAGTAAAGTACCGTAAAATGCCGAAATCAAGCGCAGCCAATTACAAGCGCACCCGTTGTGAAACGCACCAAATCCTTACCAAGATTTTATTCCCGTTTCTAAGCGTACCCTCAAACAAGCGCATACAATAAAAAGAGATTTAGAATACAATGATCGTTTCGGTTGAAATGCGAGATTTTTTCTGTAAAATAGTGATTTTCGTGGGAAGGGGGTTCTAGTGCATTTAAAACTCCCATTTGAGCTACGGAAGGCGTGCAAGCATAAAGACCGCTAAACTAGACAAGCACCTAAGATATCAATCCTGTACTCATGCTGATCGTTAAGCAGAAAGGATCGATTCACACTTTTATAGTCTCTGGCATGACTCAGTCGGGGTTTGAACCCAAGACCTTCCGCACTGGAGGCGAACCGCATTGTACAAAAAGATACACAAAAAAGAATATGCATCATCAAAAAAAATTATTTACTTTTTCTTTCTTTTTTTTCCTTGCACTTTTTTTATACTTGTTTATAAGCGGACCCTCAGATAAGCGGATCAAAATCTTGATTTCAGCATTTCACGGTATTATTACAGTATAAAATTATTCCTTATTTTTATCTAAGCTGGACGGTTAACAAATGCAGTGATGACTGATTAGCCAGTGCCGTACCAAACATATCGCCCTCAGTCATTGCACTGACCCTGCAAGCTCGCTTGGCACTTACACAACTCTATCCGATAAGAAAATCGTGAAAGAAATACTGGTGTAGATGACATATGGAAGTCCAGCCGATAAGAAAGGTGTAGCTAAGTAAACTTTATGCTCCGACTGCAGTTTCATATTAAAATTATTATTTAATAATTATGTATTTCAACTTTCAACTTGTTCCACTATACAACATAGGCCAATTCGAAAACACACAAAATATCATTTGTGGAATTCGATTCTAATTATTGTTTTTACTTACATCTCTAGGTTCATAGTATTGCGCTAAAAAAGTCATAAAAGATTGACTTTGATTGGCTTTTTGTTTTATAGCTTACTCGAAAAACAAGTTGTGCTCATATGAAAAACCTTTCAAGCTATCTAGGAATCTATTTATTGTAAAAAAATCTTTTTCGATTCTTGATTATTCGTTTCGAAAGCTGCGCTAATTATGCGATCATAATTATCTCCAAAACATGTATTTGCTTTTATTGAGCTTAATTATAGTAAGTAAACATAAAAAGTTGTGTAAAATGTTCAAAACACCAAGTGAACGACTGAAAACATTCTCTAATCAAAATTGAAATCATGCATAATTAGTAAAATTAGCCAATTCTTAAGAACCAATCAAGTAAGTTGAAAATATACAAATTGTTAGAAAACTTTTGAAGCTTTTCCATATGAAATTAACTTTTCGCATCAAATCAAGAAATAGTAATTAATAGAAAAAGATTTTATCAACTACATCTTTTTGTTGATCTGATAATTTGTTTAAATTGATCAATATATTGAGTTGAAACATTATAATGAGATGTGAATAATGATTACTTACTATATTTTCATTTTCATTTTTTAAATCCGTACTAAGTTAAAGAAAAAGCACAACATGTTAATCTTCAAATTGTTAGCAATGTATAAAGTGAAGAACGCAACGTTTGGTAACCTAAATTTAGTCAGCTTGGAAACGACATCAAAATTCAGAAAAATTAACACTTTTTAAATTTGATATCCCCTTACATCCCCACTTACTACGATTCCCTTACATCCCCACTCACTATTAGATTTCTCCCACTCTCCGCAATGTTTCTTAATTTTTACCACTCATTTCAATTTATTATCGTCCCTTTACATTCCGTCTTACTACTTTTAAATTTCAAGCAGAGTAATATTTTTTGAACAGAAGGCTTTTTCGAACGTGATTATAATGATCATTATAGCGATGTCACTTTATAGCCAATGAGGTTAGCTGAAATATTTGTAGCTCCTCTTTTTATGCTAATACCAATAGGAAGGAAAGAGGTACTTATGTTTTATTTCGTGGATTACCGTGCACATTAACAAAATTATCACTTTGTGTTTAGCTACCGAAAAATTAATACCAATGGTGAAAGTAGCTGTGCGTTAATGCGAATACAAACTTCACTTACATTCCTTTCCGGAGTTGATCCACCTGAAAAAAAAGTTGGAAAGTTTAAAAAAATATTACATTACTAATTCTATCCTCAATTCAAATCAATCAATAACACCAGCGTTAATTGTTCTGGCTGCTGAGGGCGACGTTTCTCGCTAGCAGATTGTTGCCGATTACGTGGGCGCTCACCAACCTCTTCAAACATTTTACGTTGCCTCCTAAAAATGAAAATAAATTATAAAAGAACATGTTGCAACAAATTTATGCTTCCATGAATATTCGACGTGAACGTATCTTACCAAATTTTTTGCACATTCTTTGCAGCCCTTGTCCCTTCTTTAAGAAAGATTGCATTCCTCGTGCTAAGGCAACAATACATAACTTTTGGTCTTTGTATTTGGCTTTATTTTTTGCAAACTAATTAATTCTAGGAATCTATGTTTATAATAAAATGGTGCCAAATTGCAGTGGGGCAGTAACTGCCAAGAGCGTTACGAATTCTCGCTATATTCTTAGCACGGTTGGGATTGAAATATGTGAGAGTGCAAACTGTTGCAAGAATCACCACTAAGATACTAAAGGAGCCTTATTTAATTAACAAAGAGAAAGTAATTACCTCCATTAATTTAGCAAGTATTATAAAACTATGGAAAATATGCCGTTGGAATTTAAATATCACCAACTCAATGAGAACTATAAACAGCAACTATGACACAAAGTATACTTACGCAGACTGCGGGCTCAAGAAGAATATAATTTTGTTGGTTTACTTACTGTCCTTCTTAATAATTTTATTCCGCCAACACCCTTGAAAATTGTGGAAAACGTTTCCACGGTAGAGTTTGTCTCGGCATACAACTGAAAAGTAAGTAAAACAAAATAAACTTAAAGAGAAATTCGTAGTTGTTGTCATACTTATTAAAATAAGACTGGTTCAGAAGATCGGCGAATTCCCAACGATACTCGCTCGATCTCTTAATGTACGTCACTTGACCCTGATAGTGCACGATCATTCAAAATGGCTAGTATTGGTGGAAGTGAAGATGTGTTTTGGTATCACTAGATAATTTTGAGGATGACTGATAATCTTATGGAAGTTTCAGATGAAGATAATTACTTAAATGAATTTTCGCACGAACTATGTGAATTTGTTTTGTTTTTTTCTGAATATTTATACAGGATGAAATCGCCAGTTTATATGTACATTATATACAAAGAACTGCTATCATTGACCGTCCTGTTGAAGATGTAGTCTTTTAGTTTAGTTTATGCAGTCAGGGAATACTATGTTGATATGACCTCATTATCATTTCTTAAAGAAGAGGCGAACTGCGCACGGCAAGGCTGCTGATCAAACGTTCATGATGCCAGTGTTAATTTTGAAGACCAGACCGACTGGCTTGGTCTGCTGATCCATAATAAATTAATCTGCATGTTACAGCCATGATAACAAAAAAGTCATAAAACAAAGACTAAGAATGTTTTGATATTGAAAATATTCGTAGAGTTCGTATTCGTAGAGATATAATTTGATGTGTTCCGCATATAAGAAACGTTGCAAGTCAAAGATGTTATTTTTGATGTTTATTGAAAAGTACATCTAAAACCTACTTATTTTGTTCGCCCTCATTTAAGATCCGATTTTGCACCTTTCCTCGTGGGCTATGTGACTAAGTATGTAAAAGTCATCAAGACGCACAATGATGATAATCTTGTGGCTGGGGAAGAGGATCAAGAGGAAGAACTAGTTAATGAAAAGAACTACTTAATGCTTCTAGAAAATGCATTGGATAATGTCGTGAAAAGTAACAGTGTTTTTTCAGAAATTATTTCAAACGAATTTTAGGATTATTGACAGAGCTGTCTCAATTCCTTGTGCTACACAAATATTGTTGCGATTAGTGTTGGACGTGTGTAAAAGATTTGAAAGAATAATATTTTTGAGAGATATTCTTCAATTTTTCTAGAAGATGTGATCTTGCAGCAAAAACCACTTATATGCCTGAATTGTAAAGCCTGCATCATCATCTATACACACTTCTAAGTATGGATCACGTTACGGTTGTGTAAACTTCTCAAATGTTGTAGTCTCCTCAGTTGGTTGAGGTGTATGCAAACCTGTGCAGTCATTAAAGCATTTTTCTTTGACGTTACAACTGCAAGCCCATTTTTAAAATCTACAATTCAAGGCGTATCAAAAGGTGGAAACTGAGAATCAAAAATCGTACTAGAACTGCGTTTAATTAGCGATAGAATTTTGGTATCTTGCCTCATTTTACCCTGCTGACGCATGCTCCATTCCACGTGCCTTCAAAAAGGAGTGTGCGAGGCATTCTCGACATCAACTCTAACTCTCCGTGTCAGGTCAAGCGGGTCCTGTGGTCATTGATCTGTACTTTCATTCGAAGTAACCTGGGATCGAGTCTGGTCAGGAGCAATGCATTTATTCCAGGTGCATAGAATTGCTATTAATTAGCGATCGCATTTGGTTAGTCTGCGGATTATTCTGGAAATCCTCCGTCTCAGGTCAAACCGGTCCTGTGGTTATTGAGCTGCGCTTCCAAGTTGTATTCCAACCAATCCAAACTTCTTAATTTTAATCTGTGTGTTTAAACCTTTTAGGGTTTTGTATTAGGGATGATTAGCTGTAGGAATAGTAAATCTTCTTGATGTAACATTTTTAGTGAAACTTTTTACAGGCATGTTCGGTTTGGGAATTGCACCATGTTTTGACTTCTTCTTAGTCATTTTTTCCCCAACAACTAAAAAATAATTTTTATACAATAATAACCGATCACCTTGGGCTGTACCGCAAAATATCGCCCAAGGTCTAAGTGCAGACCGAGCTTGCGAGGTAGGTGCAATGACTGAGGGCGATATTTTCGGTACAGCACGGGGTAATCGGTTATTATTGTATTTGTTAACCGTCAAGTTAGATAAAAATAAAAAAATAAGAATTTCGGTTTAATGTTCTTATAATACAAGCATTCCACTAGCACTACTTTCGTTAACACTCGAGGTCAAAATTCGAAACAGTCCTGTCTAAAAACAAACATTTTATGCAGAATTCGAAAATCCATATAAAATAAATCTTTGTAAACAAAACATTACGATGTTCGACACTAACGCAGGAATGTGAAAAGTTGAATGTTTAACTAAAATTAAGTTACAGCGAATATTGAAGTCATTTTTTTAACTAGCTATCTAGCCAAGAATGACATGGGCTTTAATGTGTTTTACATTGACTGAGTAACCAAAAAGCTGAAAAAGCAAGTCTGAAAATGAGAGGAGACGTATTTGTTATAATTTTGTTGTCCCGTATTTAGTTTTTTGATAAAACTGGATATCAGATCTTCATTTTTATGGACAATGTAGCTAGTTAACTAGCCATGTTGAAGAAGCATTCCAGACAGAATGTTGCTGAATATGGTTATTTTAACTGTTAAACTTGACATTGTTGTTGTTTCTATCCTATGAAAATGTTCTTATCGATAAATGTATTGTACAAGTTAGACATTCCAATGCTTCTTAAAACTTGTTTTTCGTGCTTGTTTACATTTTAAGCTACCATTTTTCTTGACGACGGCAATACCGCTCCATATTGGCCCGTCGTTAAGAGCGCTAAGCCAATCAGAATGCTTAAAAACCCGGGCTATTTGGGCTTTCATGTTCCGTTAGTTTTAATGACAATAAAGGTTCCTTTTACGGCTTTGTAAAGAACATGAATTTTACCAATTTAAGTGGGTGATAGCTATCTTGCTAACATGTATGTACATAGGCAGGCGTAATAAGCCATTACTGAAAAAACTTAAATCATTTATCTACTTTATTACCCCCTAAAGTGGTAGGAAAATGTCAATTACTCCTTGTTTTCGTCTGGTAGACGATAGTTTATTTGACGATTTAAATGAAATAGACGAATTCATAGCAGGACAACAGTCAAAAGCTACAAAATATTGTAATACGTTTGCAGCAAACACCTTTGTCAGGTATTGTCGAATCATTCAAGAATATAGACCATCTCATCTCATACCACCAGAAGAACTGAATAACACACTGTGCAAACTATTTATTAATGTCAAACAAAAGTTTATGTAGCCCAACACAGTGGTCACAATAATATTGATTCGTTAAGAAATTATAAATCAGCTAGTACCACTCACCGTTACAAAATGTCAAACATCTTGAGCTCAAATAATAACTAACTTGATGTACATAACCAATCGACAGATCTTCCAGTTCCACGCAGTCTTCAAACCATTCTTCATTTTTTTCCCGGAGAAAATTTTAACAATTGTACAAACTGTATTGAAATATTCTATTTTTAAAAGTTGTATTGCATTGTTTATTTTTGAACGAGTTGTGGATCGAATGTCTGTGTACGTTCGAAATATAAAGCAAGTTACATGGTTTCCATCTAAGCTTCGTTTTTGGTAAAGACCCCTGGACTCAAACCATTTTTTCAATAATGGTTATAAAATAATCAGTGGGATAATAAATAAATTATGAACATTTTTAGCCTGTCTATACGGGAAAATATAGACCTCTGTCACTGGGCTAAACGGTTAAGCCAAACAAGTGTAAAACATTTTGTTGGTCTGTTATGTATAGCTAGCTAACACACACGTCACACTTGTGCAAAATTTAGCCACAAAAGTCACAGTTAAAAAGAAAAATGTTTGTGTGTAAAACCACTACAAAAAAGATTTACAGCTAAAATGAAATTATCCACATGACGTATTTTGCTAAAGATCCTAAAAACGTACTAACCAAAATAAAAGTTTATGTAGCTAGCTATATAACACAATCTTATATAATAATACGCCAGTTCTGTCTGTCTAGTTAGAGTAGTACACCCTTATAACCAGGTTTTTGGTTTTCGACGGTCAAACCCTTATTAAAAAATGCTGCTTTTAGACCCCCTAAAATCTATGACGTCACAGATTTTATCATGCATCAAGTGAGTAAACACGTGACATTATGACGGCATTCGACAAAACTGCTGAAAAACGCGCATACGCAAATCTATTTGAATAAAAAGGGAAATTCCCTACTCAAATTTTGTCCACTTCAAAAAAAACTCTGAAAGTCAAAAATCTGTATATAATAAAGAGAAATGAATTACTTCAGAAATGCAATCAGTAAATTATATAGTGCTGTCTCAGCGCCAGTAGCAGCAACACGTGATGCTCTTGCAGAGAGACTGCAGAGCCTGCGAGACACTGTTACTTTTTATTATAACAGGGCGAGGGAGCAAATTGGTGGACGGACGACGCTGCACGATGAAGTCGAGAGAGAAGCGCGAGAGGATTTTTACGATGCTGGAGACATACAAGACGAATACAGAGGAGTCGAAGACATCAAGCACATGTTCCCACAAGAGAAAAACCGATCCGAAGGCGTCGAAGACATTCAGCATATTTTTGATGAAAATGACACACAGATGTTGGAAGACGGAAATCGTGTCAAGACATGGCGGTTCAACAAGAACCTTAATCACCCACTGGTGGAGGCCATCATGCGAAAAATTACGCCCTACATAGACATGAGAGTCAAGGTAGTCTACAGTTTTGCTTGCACCATCTACGAAACAGGAGGTGGTACGGCTCCGTATCACAAGAGCAAGGGAAGCAAAGGATCGCTTACGAGCCTAGCTGACATCGAAGCCTTTATCGAAAAATGCGAAATGCAGCGATTAGATCTAGGAGATCATGAGTTTTGGGGGAAGGCGTACTTGCCACCAGAAAGAACAATCGAGACCCCAGGATCATACGAAGGGAAAATAATCTTCCAGCATGTGCAGATCAAGATCATCTCCACAAGGGAGCCCTTGTTAGGTTGTGGACCTTTACCAGACTGGTTGCGAAAGAAGAGGTGCATCTACGCTGTGGATGGTAAAGAAGAGCGAACGGACAACCTATGTGTTTGGCGATGCCTAGCCATCGAAAAGAGGGCCGGGGTACAATGTGGAACAGAGTACCTTACAAGGCCAGCCCTCACACTAGCACGCGAGTACTACGAGAATCCCAAACTAAAACGGAAAGAAGTACGTGCTACGAAGCTTGTTGACTTCGAGGGTATAGCGAAGCGTTTCAAGATCAACATCAGAGTCTTTGAACCCAAGACCAACTCTGAGAAAGCGCCATGGAGACTCGTGTACGGTCAGAATCAATACAAAAAAGATTTAGACACGATCAACCTTGGTATGCTGGATGGACACTGTTTTTACATCAAGGATTTAGACGTACTGGCACAACAGAAATGGGAATGCGAAGTCTGCAAGCAAATGTTTACAAGCAGCGGAGATCTTACGAGACATAAGAAGATATGTAAAGGAAAAAAGCCGACTATCATCTGCAAAGGAAAAAAGGTCAAGCGCATGCCTAGCAAGTCAGAGAGGGTCTTTTACGGTGAAGGTTTTAGCTATGACGCTTGTAAATGGATCGAGCACATGTCGAGGGAAACTAAAAGGCACATTCATCACGCACTCTGTGGGCATGGAGGAGAACGAGTGATTTGCTACGGGGAGAAAAAAAATGAGGTCTACAAGGTAGACGGCTATGAACCTCAAACTAGGACAGTCTATGAGTACCACGGTTGCAAGTGGCACGGATGCCCCTGCCAAGGAACAGCAAACATAAACAGATATACAGCCACCAAATCCAAGGAGAAAGGCATCCGAAAACTTGGCTACAACCTCGTGGCAGTGTGGGAGTGTGAGAGCCCACCCAAAGCCAAGAGGTACTTCAAGAAAGAATTTCAACCCTACCCTCACTACATCGTGTTTGATTTCGAGGCACTTTTGCTCCCTCTGAATCAGCGGCAAACATCCGATCTAACATACATCTCGGAGCATGTGCCGGTCAGCGTCGCTATTCACAATAGTCTGAACGGAGATCCAACGTTCTTGGAGCACGATGATCCCAAGATCTTGATTAAACAGTTTGTGGAGCAGCTCGAAAAGAGACACGCCCTCATCGTGAAAGAGGTGGAGAGAATGCACCCGAGACCCAATTATTTTAACATGCTTTCAGACAATACTCAGAATGCATCGGACGCGTGGGAGCATCAAGTGACTGTGATCGGTTTTAACAGTGGCAAGTATGACCTGAACATGATCAAGCGTTACTTTGTCGATCAAATTGCCAGATACGATAGCGATAAGATCAAAGTGGCGAAGAAAGACAACGACTATATGTTCTTTACGACCTCGAGGTTCAAATTTCTCGATATCAAAAATTTTATAGCTCCTGGCATGAGCTACGACCTATGGTGCAAGTCTCTGGATTGCAAGCTCGAAAAGCTGGTGTTCCCATACGTGTGGCTGACGAGCTATGACAAGCTAAACCACGTCGGACCCGTGGAGCACGAACACTTCTATAGCAGTCTTAGTGGGAAAAACACCCTCTCTACTGAAGAGTACGAAACATTCCGTGCAGAGTTTTACAAGCGAGGCTGCGTCACCATGATGGACTAGTTGCGTGAGTACAATTTAGCCGACGTGGAACCTTCCTTCGAAGCTGTGGACAAGACGAGGCTGCAGTACTACGACGACGAGATAGACATTTTGAAAGACGCGGTAAGCATTCCAGGTGTGTCGATGCGCTACGTCTTGAACAAGTCTCTACGACTGAATCCAAAGCTAGAGCTATACGCGCCAGGAGAACCATGCAAGCACAAGTGTGAAAGCGAGCCGTGCGAAGGGGAGGGCTGCGAGGCGTGCAAGAAAGCTCGAGAACAGTGTAAAGAGTGTGAGGGTAACGTTTGCGATGTGTGTAACAGCAGACCATGCGAGGTTTGTGGTGGAAAGAGAAAAAGAGGTGAGAATTGCGAGACGTGCAAGGGGAAAAAGTGCAAGACATGCAAGGGGAAAAAGTGTGAGGGTAACGTTTGCGAGGTGTGTAACGACAGACCATGCGAGGTTTGTGGTGGAAAGAGAAAAAGAGGTGAGAATTGCGAGACGTGCAAGGGGAAAAAGTGCAAGACATGCAAGGGGAAAAAGTGCAAGACATGCAAGGGAAAATGTGCAGGGGGATGCAAAGGAATGAGTTGCGAGGCGTGCAAAAAGGTGCGAGAGACTTGCACTGAGTGCACGAAGAATGAGGCGTATGAACTGCTTCAAACAGGCATGGTGGGAGGGCCTGCCATCGTGTTCTGTAGGTACCACGAGAGAGACGTGACGGGTATCAGATCCCATATCTATGGTCGAAACAGTAAAAAGTGCAAAACCATTCTTGGATATGATGCGAACATGCTGTACCCGAGTACGTTGATGCAAGACTTTCCTTGTGGGAAGGAGAAGCTGATCAAGGTGCTTACACCGACAGCGAAACACAATCTCGAGCTACTAACACAAGGTGTGCAAAATGGATCCCTCTTCGGTTTTGCGCATGTCGACATCAAAGTGCCGAAGGAGCTGTACGACAAATTCAGCGAGATGGCTCCGCTATTTGTCGTGAAAGAGATACCCGACGATCAAATCCCCGAGCACATGCAAGAGTACCTAAAAGCAACAGGGAGAAAGCGTGTTCGAGGTACGCGTAAGCTCCTAGGATTGATGAAAGCTGAAAAGATCTTGCTGTACACTCCGGTGCTAAAGTGGTACCTCGACCATGGCCTGAAGGTGACAGCGTTTCACCAGTTCATCAAGTACAAACGAGGTAAGCCATTTGCATGGTTTCCGGAAGAAATTGCGGATGCACGACGACAAGCCGATAAAGACCCTGACAAGCGTATTGCGGGATATACAGCCAAGCTGAAAGGGAACTCGTTCTATGGGAAAATGATCGAGGACCTAGCGAGACACGCGAACACCATCTTTACGAGAGATGAAAAGAAGGTGGATGCAGCGATGAGATCGCCATACCTTGAAGATCTTGAAGAGATAGGTGATGCTTACGAGATCAAAGAAGGAAAGAAAAAGGTGCATATCGACAGAGCATACCAGTGCGGCATTGAGGTGTACCAGCTGGCCAAATTGCGTATGCTTGAGTTCTATTATGACTTCATTGACAAGTACGTGGATCGTCGAGACTTTGAATATATTTACATGGATACGGACAGTGCCTATTTTGCCATCTCTGGAGAAGAGTTGCGAGATGTCGTTCGCCCTGAACTGCTTGACGAGTACGACAAAGACGTGAAAAACTGGCTCGTCACTGATAAGTACTCGAGTCGAACAGGAGGTCTGTTTAAGCTTGAGTTTATGGGGTTTAGGATGATTGCCACGACAGCCAAGTGCTATTTCATCGAAGGGAAAGAGGGCACAAAGTTCTCATGTAAGGGGATGTCGAAGAAGCATAACGCTATGACATGGGAGAGGTATAAGAACGCGTTGAATGGCTATATTGACACTGCGAAAAACGTAGGTTTCCGGGTGCGCAACCAGGGGATGGTTACGTACGAACAAAACAAGCTGGGCCTCTCAGCGTTATACGATAAGCGGAAGGTGCACGCTGACGGTGTACATACCTCCCCTCTTATGTTGTGAATAGTGAGGTTTCCCCGTCCAGAGTTTTGTGAAGTGCCACTTCACAAGAAGTAACAAGATGGAGGACCGTAAAAAATGTACGCACTGTAATTACTTTTTTTTACTCAACAATTTCAAATAAAAATGATGCACGACATAGGCCTCACTGTAGCAATAATTCTTCCGTACGTCTTGATCGTGCTCTGCTTTTTGCGTTATAGAAGGCTTCTAATAAAGATGAGCGAGATTACAGCTATATTTGATGTTGTAGACACACCTACGGAAGCCTTTCAACCCTAAGAAAAACCTATCGACAAACGTCAAGCTTTGAAAGATGCTATACGCAAAGGCAAACAGCATCTCTTGCCGAAGAAATGTACTGAAAGCTTTGCTGACAAGGCATCAGATGAGGTGATCGAAAAAGCGTATGCGGAATTCGTTCAACGTGAAATTCACGAGAAGGGAGAAAAGACCGCCAAGGCACTATCTTCACATGCGATTAGCATGTACGCGAAGGCTGTAGGTAATGTTGTTCAACTCGATAGTGCGGAGGGTCTGAAAAAGGACATTGAGGAAGACCCAATTATCAAAGACTCCATGGCAGATTTGGGGATCCTTGTGTACTCTGCCTTTGGAAAATTTCTAGCGCCACTCTTGGTTGCTGCTCATACTATTAATCACACTCAGCTCTCCGTGAAGTCCAAGACAGATAAAGAGCGAGATTATGAACAGCAAGAAGAAAATGGGGAGCAGTCAGATATTTAACAAAATCGAAAAATTAAAAAGGCAGTATTGGATGGCAGACGAAGACGGGTACCGAAATGTCCTAAATAAAACTGCAAAGCTAGCCGAACTCTCGCGAAAGCGAAAAAACCACGCATACGTAGAGGAATTTCTAAAAGGGTGGGAAGCCCTGTTTGCGTACGGAACCTACGCATCCGAAGGAGAGGTAGACCCCAACTTTTCAGCATCTGAGGCCTGGAAGCTGATGCAGGATCCTGAAGACGCACACCTTGACGAAAAGACGAAAAGTTTCAAAAGGCAGATGATAAACTTTATGCGCGCTCTAAAATGGATGCAGTGCTGCGGACGTCTCACACCTGACAAAATCCAAGCCATCCATGAGATCATGATGCGCGGGGAAAAACACAGGGGCGGCAAACCCGTGCTGACAGGGAAATACAGGACGACTAAGGCATTCGCTGGTTTTCACGAATTTGCCCCTGTTTCTGCAATCCCAAGGTTAGTGATAGACGCCCTGGATCGATACTACTCTACAGAGACTGACGATCTGATATGGAACGCGGTGAGGTTGTTTATGGACTTGATTAATACCCATCCATTCGAAGATGGGAACGGTAGGCTATGTAGGCTCGTTATTTCCCACGTACTTGTGGAGAGTGGAATGAGTCTCTTTGCGGTTTTGCTTAGCTCGTTCCACAAACGCGGCAGGCGCCATTACCTTCAGGCTGTTATAAGGTTTGAAGAGAGACCATCGTTATTTTACACGATGGTCTGTAGGTCTTTGGTGAAGGTATGGGATAATTTTGAGCAAAACTTGGCTCTACTAGAAAAGTCGAAAATTCACTGATTCGTCACTACAAGGAAATTTTGTAAAACTCTTTACAAAATTTTTAGCCCAAGCGTGCCTTTGATCGATTCATTAATATAGATGGCTTTTCCCTCGTTGTAGGTGGAGGATGAATCGACAGTCACCTCTACCCCCAATCGAAGAACCTCAGATAAAGGCTTTTTGTCTTCATCTTTTTCCAAGGTCTCACCTTACAAATAAACGAGTGAAGAGCAATCTAACCAAGTCATAACCAAGAAGAATGAGGGTCGTGTTGCTGCTGGAAAAAAACTTGCTGAATGGAATCGCAAGAACAAGGCTGACCTGCAGAAGAACTTGGGCAAAAGTACTTCGCAAGAGGGTCAGGAACCTGTCGCAAGTCATCACAAGTTCCGGGACAGTGCATATCTCTATGTCGCTGGAGGTATTGCTGTACTTGCCGCTTGTGTGGCAGTCTATTACAGACGTAAGAAGCCTGCTGAAACCCCAGAGCCTAGCGTCTCCACAGGAGTACGTGCGACCGTGTCAGCGCCAGCGCCGTCTCAACCCACGCGAAAGCAACGCGAAGAGCCTGATATTGACATTTTCAAGATGCGATAACCTATAATAAATGAGCAGCAAAGAGTATCAGAAAGAAGTCGTCGATTCCTTGTGGGAATCTGTCAGACTAGTATCCTATACTATTGTCTTGGCGCTAGGCGTGAAAAAGGCTCTGGGAGTTTCTAGACCAGGGGCCAAGATGGACATGGAGGACGGCTTGAAGCTCGCTGGCTATATGACAGGAGCGATATTATTCGACGATTACGCAATAAAACAAGGGTGGTATAAGCGTTCCGCGATGCCTCCAAAATAGTTGACCAACGAAAAGACTACACTATACAAATACCCAACCAATGTGGGCAAGCGAGAACATTAGAAAAGGTAACCGCTTCATCTCTAAGTAAGCGCCCTACAAGGTTTATGTCTGCCCAAGGCAAACACAAAGCGCTGCAATACCCTCAGAATAAAATGGCTCTAGACATTGTCAAGGAGCCGCATACGGCAATCTTTACTGGACCGACAAGCTGTGGCAAAACGCAGCGTATCCTGAATTTGCTTGAGAACGAGTATAGGCAGCATTTTGACAACATTGTCATTCTCTGCCCTACAATCCGCTGAAATAAGACCTATCTCGAGAGATCCTCGCTGTGGAAAGATGACTACGTGTTTCTGGTGGATCCAAAGGAGCAGCTGTTCGAGTGGATCCAAAAACTGTCGTCATTGCTGGCGGGCGAAGAGACGTTGTTTATCGTTGACGATATGATAGCCGACGAGAGTCTCGACAAAACTCGTGGTGCGTTGCTAGAACTAGCTGTTTCGGGTAGACATCGCGAGCACAGTCTCTGGGTACTAACGCAAAGATATAAGAAGATTCCGATAACAGTAAGGGATCAAATGAAACAGCTTTTTCTCTGGTATCCGAAGAATCGGAAGGAGTTTGAGCTCATTCATGAAGAGAACAATGTAATTTCAAGTAGGGAAGAAATTTCCATTATTAAGGCTCAGCTCAAGAAGTCCAAGCATGCTTGCTTGTACGTAAGACTGGAACATCCTAGAAGTTACAAGATTGTTGGTTAGACTCTTGACATATAAGAAAAGATGGATAGTGAGAGCGTAATTAAAACTGTGTATCATGCTCTTTTGAGAGCCAACACGACTCTGGATATTGAAGAGTTATGCGAAAAATATCCATGGCTCCCTCTGTTTTTTTCGTTATTGGCCCTCGTGACGAGTTCTGTCCCAAAACTACAAGATGAAAAATATTGAGACCAAGATAAATCATCTTTTCAGATCCCTTCCAGCCCGTTTTAAACAAACCCGCAAGCAGCTCAGAAATAACAACGGCAATCCCCACGATATCTTCATCTCTCTCGAGGGACTCAAGTGGATGGACCTCGTAATTTTGTGACTTTTTTCGAATCATAAAAAACTGTGGTTGAGCCTTGGTGTGTATAAGAAAGATGTCCTTGGTCAGTAATTTTTTCGAAGACAGCAAAGTTCGTTCTTTGTACATTAAGGAAAGTGCCTCGTAGCCAAAGACGTGTGGAGAGCTGTCGGCTATGATGATAAACGTGATAGTAGAAAAGCTATTCAGGCACATGTACCGGAGAAGCATGTAAAGCGGGCCTGGGAGGTTAAAAGTACCGCAGAAGACAAGGGGGTCGATATCAACCCCCTTCATCCAGACACGATGTTACTGACAGAACCCGGTCTCTATTGCTTCCTTTTAAGGTGTAAGAAATCCAAGGCAGAACCATTTTTGGATTGGGTTGTTGAAGAGGTGCTACCCAAAGAAATGCGAAAGCTTGCCGCAACCATCGAAGAAAAAGATATAGCCCTGGCGCTCCTTGCGGATGATCTCGATCAAAGGGACGTGACCATTGCCAACCTAGAGGACGACCTCCAGGAGAGGGACGAAGAAATCGTTGAACTACGAGAAAGACACGTCCCGCATCGACATCAATATGACAACGTGCTATGCGTGGTTAACAAGAACCATCCTCATGATAAGCATCCCTACTACATGATCAGATGTCAGCGTAGACAGCTGGGCAAGAGCATGGGTATACTGATGACAAAGTACCCCGAGAGCACTATACTCGGGAGATGTGACAATCCTAACGCGATACACACCTGGTGTCGGTTTAAGGAGGACACCCTAGGGTCTGCGAACTCTTACAAAAACCACTTTACCCTGCCCGACGATGATACGCGTGAGTTGTTTGAGGGAATGTTCGACATTGACATGGTATAAACCCTGATATATACTAGATATTAGCCTCCTCCAGGGATACCGAACATTTTTTTTGTATTAATGTAAGCCATAGGTTCACATTAACTACGCCTATGGGTATCAACTGAGCGGTTCCCCCGTAGCGGGGGAACCGGTGAAATGGCGCTCGGGCTCGAGAAATTTACCACTCTTTGACATGCCCACCATGACATGCCCAGGGCCCACCTGCAAGATAGTACAACAGACGGCTAGACGGGCTTCGCCCTTCCGCTGACACGGCCGTCTCAGCAAGAGCACGATCGAGTCTATACGTCTTTTTGCTCCACCAGGCGTCAGTAGCACGTCTTTTCGCATCACTGTGCTCTTCTCCAGGTTGTAGCAGGTACAAGTAAAGACCGTCCTCAGGTAGAGGTTTTTCTTGCTCCTGCGGAGCCTCCAGGCGATCTTTCGCAAGCGGTACTTCATCTAGCTTGATTGCCTTGTTGGGTTTCATACCGATCATTTCTGTCTTGGTATTGTTCATGCTTTTCACGATAGTGTACAGATGTTTCACCCATGTGGTACTAGTCTCATCAGTGACCAACTCTTGCGCGTCCTGAGGTTTGAAAAGTCTCTCAGCGAGCACCTTGTTATAGGACTCGACAAAGGCTGTGAACGTATGATGATATTTGGTGGTTGCGCGCTTAATCTCGACCCCTTTGCCCTCTAGCAGTTTTGTCACATCTGACTTAAACTCACTACCGTTGTCGCACTGGAAGATCTTCGGATAGCGTAAAGGTCCTGCTTTGCCTCCGGGCTTCGCGTAAATGTCCTTGATCATGTCGGCGACTTCGCTGGCTTTCTTCGTTCTCAATGGTCTAGCTACCTTGTAGCGCGAGGCTACATCGATCCCTGTGAGGATATATTTGTATTTCGAGCCATACAGGCGATCATGAGGCATGTAGAGCAAATCACATTGGTGCATTTCATTAGGCCTTGTGATTGTAAAATGGGGGTAGTTGATGCGCTTGGGCCCCTTGATATGTCTGAGCCAGAGCAACTGACGAGATAGCCAGTGTACGACTTTCTTTTTAGATAGTCCACTGTGCTCAGCGAGCAATTTAACAGCCTTCCGACCAGTCCAGAGATTTTCAGAGGTATAGTAAATACTGCTTAATTCTTTCGCTTCTTCTGGAGTAATGATATGTTTCGACATGTTTATTACATGTCGAAAACATTTGAACTCCTGTGGAGACGTTACGCCCATTTGTACACTGCAAAACCAAGCAGGGCTAAGGATCCAACGATGAACGTTAGCTCACCGTCTTGTTGCTGCTTGCTGGGCGTGTAGAAGTCGGATAACTTAGGAGCCTTCTCGATCGTTGCGATGTAATAGTCTCTCATACCTTCATCGAGCTCATTCAAGCTCTCTCCAGCTTGCTTTTTCAGCTCTCGTTGATGGTTATACCAATCGATCTTTGCCTGCCGATCTCTTACCCACTGTTGCTGAGCTGCTTGAAGTTGTTCAATCGCCTTGTCGTGCCTTTTACGCTCGGCCTCACCATGGCCTGACAGCTTACTGAACAGATAGTTACTCCCCGAGAATGCTAGAGCGTTAATCGCAGCACCAGCCACAAGAACACCGATAGTTGCCATCTTTATTTTAATATACGACACTGTGAAAACGCCCATCTAAGATGTTCAGCTGAGCATCTTGAAGTAGGAAAACGTAGCATTTAATATCCCCTGTTGTTCCGTCTGCTTTCTTTGTCATATGCAAGGTTATACCGTCTGACAATCTCTGTAACGGCCTTCCAGAACCATGGAGACTATGATCAGGTGATGCTCGGAAATCAACAAACAGGGCGTATCTTTCTGTGAAGAACTGCCCAATCGTCACCTTTGAATCGTGGCTACCGAATAAGTTTACGATCTGCTCGAGGTGATCTTTCGGGAGCATCGCGTGCGTGTAGAGCTCATTAGGCTCACCCTCGACAGTGATCGAGATTTTTTCAATCTTTGGGTTGTAGAAGACCTCGTTAGCACCCGAGTAAGCCTTCACTTTTCCGGGGTCTACGAACAATAATAAGACGCCTTTTAAACTTTTTGCTGGAGTATCAATTGGCAAATTGTAGCTGGTATCAGCCTTTTTTATCGTGACAACCTTGCTACGGAGAACCCTTTCATAGGGTAGTGCCAAACGACTATACCGTGACATCATAGCGCTCGCGAGACTCTCGTTATTAACCTTGTCAAACTCTAGTGCGATATTAGTGATCTTGTACGCACTGTCTGCGGGCTTAGCTGCCGTGTTTCCTGAAGACACCGTACCACCACCTTTGATAACGTCAACATATGATGCAAAATGTATAACGAATTGCAGCCTATCGTGTAGCCCTGGCTGGTAAAAGGGCAGATTCCTCGTGAGTTCGAACATTTTACCGATAGGGATGCAAAAGGTGTTGCCGTAAGCTGCCACGATCGCTTTTTCTTCATCCGTGCCTACATGATCAGTCGCTTTTACCTGTAAGGAGCGGATTGTACCATCATTGGGGTTGATCCCCTCTAGGATCAAGTTGTTTTCCCGATCAAACTTGGGCAACCATAGGTCCTTGTAGGTAGCGAGCACCCTGTAGTCGCTAATATTTTGCACCTCGTTGCTATTCAAAGTGATACGAAGATTTTGCACCAAGGATTTACCTATATTGCTGACGATAGTGCGCTTCGTGTTTGTTCCCGTAAGTTCCAGATCGAAAAGTAGTTTGATACTAGATGGAAAAATTACATCGTTCTGCCCCATGTTGGGAATGTCAACATACAAGTCCTCGTTCTGATTGATCGTACTAGGAACATGACTTACTTTTACACGCTGCTTCTTCCCTTTCATAGCCATCATTGTTTTAATCTCCGCGTAGGGATCGAGCTTAGTTCCGAATATGTTACTCATGCTTTATTATTAGCTGATTTACGTTTCAAATAAATGCCGATTAATCCAATATACGAAGGAGACGACTTTACGCCAGACGAAAAAATTTCAGACGAGGATTTCAGTAGGCCTGATGCCAATTTAACGCCAGATCGCCTGGCGGCTCTGCAAGAGCATCAGGAACAATCCGGCTCGGCAAGAGACACCACGACAAGACAGAGGGAAGAGCGGTTAAAATCAAAAGTCGACGATCTTTACGAACACCTTCGTGAGGAGCTGGGGCAGCCAATCGCGAGATATTACAACGAGTTTGAGGCACGGGGAAACCAGCTTCTTTTCGATGGCATAGATATCACGAAAAGGCATGGTGAATTGAGGAGCGTTGCCGAGATACGGAGGAGGTTAGGTACAAATCGCTTGCGAGCCATGGGGTTTACCGACTATACTACACCAAACAAAGACAGTAAGGTAATGGCTCAGAAACTCCTTAACGAGATTGTTCACGTTGATCGGCTAGCGGCTCCGCAGGAGCAAGAGACTCCCTTTGGCTCCAGCTTCACAGAGCGTGAAAGAAGAGGGCTCAACCTAGAGCTTCAAACGCTAAAGGGTAACCTAAAGCACTTGAAAAACAAGATGATCTTCTACGACAGAGAGATCGCTAAAGCAGAAGCCAAGGGGAAAAGGCTTGAGACGAAGAAAGCTACACCTGGGGCATCCGAGGAGCAGCTAGCTATCTGGAACGAGGATATCGCGAAGGCCAATGAAGAGCTAGAACGACTCCAAGATCAAAAGGAAGCAGTACGAGAAGCACACGGTTTACTATCATCTGACACTCAGAGCCAACTGAACGCAATTAAGAAGACGCTGATGAAAATCACAGAAGACGATAAATCTCTGGCTGAAAAGCTTAGAATTTTGTTCAAGGAGCAAGGGATTACTATAGCGAGCACCGTCTCGGCTGTTGGTCTACTGATTTCCACCATCGTAGTTACAGGTGGTGGTTCCGCAACAGGCGCAGGAGGAAGTGCCGCTGGAAAAAAAGGTTTTATACAAAAACAGCTGGAAAGGCTTGGAAAATTTTTGAAATACCTGGCAGGTAAGGCAGGTGCGGCGCTACCAGGGATTATTGGCACGGTTGTCTCGTTCTTTTTCAGAGTGGCTGCGAGAGTTGTCGAATATGTAGCCAAGCATCTATACATGGCAATCGCTGCCGCTGCTGCTTTTGTTGTGGCCTACGTTGGGAAGAGAGGCAAGAAGTCGTAGATGATCTAGTATGTTGACAAAAAACATATTAGATCGCCTTGCGGCTCAGCATGAGCACCTTTATTTAAACCATAGATATGCTAAGATGAGACCTACTCCCGCAGTAACCAAGGTGGTCTTGGTGTCCTCGTGAGGGTTTCCATCTCCTAGACCTGATTGAGGTATCTTTTCAGACCCCGATTTTAGGCCACCTGACTGAGGTATCTTTTCAGACCCCGGTTTTAGGCCACCTGACTGAGGTATCTTTTCAGACCCCGGTTTTAGGCCACCCCCCCCTCGATAGCCCAGGTCTGACTCGTTTTAAACCCCGAGGCTGTGTGGTAATTGGTTTGTTGTTTAGGTCTAGACTTATACCAATCATCGCACTCGCCGGCGCAATCAAGATGTTGTTGTTATACCCCACAATTTTTCCAATACGCAGATTCATATCGGATGGTAGCATGTACACGTGGTGCATCACGGCAAAATTCACTGGGGTCCTGGCATATTGAAGCACCTTTTGAAACTCGGTGATATCGTGGCCTACGTTCTCCTCACGTTGTACCATGGCTTCGAATTTCTGTAGTAGTATCTGTCTCGCTGTGAAATTGTCAGCACCCGAACCTATAAGGGATCTTTTGGCATCAGCTTGGGACCCTAGTATTAAAATCACGTAAACACGAATACTCTCGCTAAGCTTCGTCAGACCTTCCGATGTCAAGCCTTGGCTCGTAGGCATGATAAACTTGGCCCAATCACCATCTACTTGCGGCCAATATCTACCATTTGTGAGCGAGGATATGAGAGCCTTAAACTTGTATTGGGCATTGGGGTCGGCACCATATTCACGACAAATCTGGGCATATCCAGAAGTAGAGTAGGGGTTCTCGTATTGAGAAAAGCCGTCATCGTATGGCATGGGTACCTTCATTCTCGCTAGGATACGCCGTATGTGGTAATAGACGTGGAATTTAAAAATACTGTTGATGAGAGGCACGGAGCCATTCAAGTGTTTGGCGGATATACCCAGGGTGGTGCTAGCGCAATGACAAGCGAAATTAACTTGTATATTCCAGTAGCCAAGGGCTTGACCGGTCCAGTTTACACTTACGGGGTCGTTCAACAGGTTAGTGGGGACTTTTATTGGGTATTTCGTGAACATCGAGAAGGTCACAGGAATGTGCGATTCTGTAGAAATGTAGAGGTCTTGATGTTCTAGATTAATTACACCGAGAGGCCATTCGCCTCAATTGGACTTGTATTTTGCCTTGTGGTTATAGCTATAAATGTTCATGTTTCTTTAAAGAAACATGAGACAGCTGTATGTCACGGATATAGAGAAGCCTACGATTTTTGACGATTACCTATGGCAGGTTACGAAAATTGCCCTAAAATCGATAAGTATCAGGCCTGTCTGGCTGAACCTTTTCGAAAAAAAGAATGATATCAAGATTCATAAAGCGGTGCCCGGATCGACCGATGATGGGAACTTTAATGTTGGAGTTTTTGAAACCCTCATCACGATCGAGAAGGGTCTATATAGGATCGAGGATCTCGTTGCAATAGTCAACAATCAAGCAGGAAACAGGATCAAGCTCTTCGTACTCAGGAATAGAGCGTGCAGGGTTAGGGTTAACAAGGGGTACATTGCGATAGTTGATAAATCACTACTGCACCTTATGGTTTATAATCTTTATACCGAAGCAATGTTTACCGAGGGCGACCATGATAGCTACTACAAAACTGACGTGTACCAAAGATTAAGACTCGTTTGCCCCCAGCTGAATGAAGATGATTGCCTACTGGATGGGAAGAAATCAAAAATTTTTGCTTTGCTTCCCACCAAAGAGTTAAACGCATGGGGAGACATGCTTACATGGAATTTTGACACTCCAATCTACCTTCCTTTGAAAGGCTCAACAGACAGACTGGAGTTCATGCTGACGGATGAGCATCATCATGAAAAAAATGTTTTGTTCGTCGGAATTACGATGCATTTACTCATAGAATAAATGGTTGATACAATGAAGCTTTACCCAACTTTGCCGCCAAGTGCGCCTGAGCCTGATCGCCTGGCGTCTCCGCAGGAGCAAGAAAGTCAGGTATACAGACCCAAGAAGATCGAGGAGGTGGAACAGTACTTGCGTGGTGAGATCAAAGAGAGAGAAAAACTCTACAAAAAGTTCAAGCTTTGGGGGATGGGGCTTCGCTATGCTGATCATGGCATGATTGTTGTTACAGTCATCACCTCCGCAGCAGGTATTGCCACGCTTGCAACCGGATTCGGAGCCCCCATAGCAATTGGTCTTGAAGCCGCGGCTCTTGCAGTGGGTATGGGCCAAGTAGGTCTCAAGAATGCCTCGAAGCGACTAGAGCACAAGGTGCACAAGCACGAATGCATCAAACTCCTGGCAGAGTCGAAGCTAAACACTGTATACGATAAGATTTCCAGAGCGATCCAAGATGGTACAATTTCAGACTACGAGTTTACATGGATCATACAGGAAAAACAGCGCTACATGATACTCAAGAAGCAGATCCGACAACGAACGAAAAAAGCTGTGAAATCCATCAACGATAATGAACGCGCAGAGTTGCTAGCACAAGGCAGGCAAGAAGCTAAAGATGAAATTTTTAAAAAACTGCAATCTGCGCAGTATGCCAGCGCTACTTAGAGTCCCCACCCGCCTACAGAGTCTAATATGTTGGTCAACATACTAGACGATCACTTCTCCCGTATCTTGATCTATGAGCAAGTCGCCATCATGTACGACACGTCGCTGAGCGAGATCCCTCAAATATTGAGCTAGATTTTTCTGCCATGCAATTTTAACACAAGGCTCGCAGTACGGTCCGTCCGTTTGTGTCGACGCATCCTTATACTTGACCTTGCGTATAGCTTCGACAAGGTCTATTCGCTTCAGCGTAGAGTACCCTTTGAGACCTAAGGTTTTAGCTTCTTGTCGCAGTTTGTCCATTTGTTTATGTAGCTGAGCACAACCAGGCTTTCGTTATTTTTTGTGACTGTCTCCAGTCACTCAAGATTACTTTTTTGTCTTTTTAATCCTCCACTTCCACAAGGTCGTAATCATAGTAAAATTGACCAGGATTCTTCGTACCCGTTCGACCTGTCAAAGCTTCTCTCAGTACACTCGTTGACCATGCTCGAAATCGTTCACCATCGCAATCGATCAATGTGATGACAGTTGCATCACCTTTTTTGATCTTGATCTCTTCAACATACTCAATTTTGAATATGATTCCAGTGGGAACATCACGCCACTTCATAATGCTCTCGTGTTCTGATTTCAAGGCATCAAATTGTTCTGCAGATAGGAAAGGCATCTTTTTATTATAGATTTTTTAAACCTCAACCACGATCAAAATACTGGACATTACTTCCATAATTTAGATATCTCGCGCTTTTCTTCCTCATCTAAACACCAATTCCAATATCTATCCGGATGCCACGCCACTGGCATTACCTCATTCCATAGTTTTGCATAAAAATTACGCTTGTGATGATGCCGCAGCAATTCATCATGAATGACATCAAAACCACGCAGCAATACAACAATCTCGATGTGACCATTTTCAGCTGCAAGTGTCATGGCCCAATCAAAGTCTGTCGCACCCCACTCTTTGCACATTTTAACAATCTCGATGTGACCATTTTCAGCTGCATTTCGTAGAGCCCAATTAAAGTCTGTCGCACCCCACTCTTTGCACATTTTAACAATCTCTATGTGACCATTTTAAGCTGCATTTCGTAGAGCCCAATTAAAGTCTATTGCACCCCACTCTTTGCACATTTTAACAATCTCGATGTGACCATTTTCAGCTGCATTTCGTAGAGCCCAATTAAAGTCTATTGCACCCCACTCTTTGCACATTTTAACAATCTTGATGTGACCATTTTCAGCTGCATTTCGTAGAGCCCAATTAAAGTCTGTCGCACCCCACTCTTTGCACATTTTAACAATCTCTATGTGACCATATTTAGCTGCAATTTTCATGGCCCAATCAAAGTCTGTCGCACCCCACTCTTTGTACATTTTAACAATCTCGATGTGACCATTTTCAGCTTCATTTCGTAGAGCCCATTTAAAGTCTATTGCACCCCACTCTTTGCACATTTTAACAATCTCGATGTGACCATTTTCAGCTGCATTTCGTAGAGCCCAGTTAAAGTCTGTCGCACCCCACTCTTTGCACATTTTAACAATCTCGATGTGACCATTTTCAGCTGCATTTCGTAGAGCCCAATTAAAGTCTGTCGCACCCCACTTTTTGCACATTTTAACAATCTCTATGTGACCATTTTCAGCTGCATTTCGTAGAGCCCAATTAAAGTCTGTCGCACCCCACTCTTTGCACATTTTAACAATCTCTATGTGACCATATTTAGCTGCAATTTTCATGGCCCAATCAAAGTCTGTCGCACCCCACTCTTTGTACATTTTAACCATCTCGATGTGACCATTGAAAGCTGCACGTGCCATCGGCCAATCAGATTCTGTCGCACCCCACTCTTTGCACATTTTAACCATCTCGATGTGCCATTTTCAGCTGCAAGTGTCATGGCCCAATCAAAGTCTGTCGCACCCCACTCTTTGCACATTTTAACAATCTCTATGTGACCATTGAGAGCTTCACGTGCCATCGGCCAATCAAATTCTATCTCACCCCACTCTTTGCACATTTTAACAATCTCTATGTGACCATTGAGAGCTGCATTTCGTAGAGCCCAATTAAAGTCTGTCGCACCCCACTCTTTGCACATTTTAACAATCTCTATGTGACCATATTTAGCTGCAAGTGCCATCGGCCAATCAAATTCTGTCGCACCCCACTCTTTAAAAATCTTAACCATCTCTATGTGACCATTTTTAGCTGCATTTCGTAGAGGTAAATTAAAGTCCGTTGTCACCAGTTTGATGTCACGGTGCTTGCGAACGTTTTCCATGGTCTTGCCAAAGAAGCTATTATTCATTAGCTTAAAAATGTCTTTCTCAAAGTCATTTTTATCTGTATTATCTGTCGTACCAGATTCTTTGCACAGCTTAACAATCTCGACTTCATCGTGCAGCATCGTCCTTCCAGTAATTTGCTCCTTCGCCCTGTTATAATAAAAAGTAACAGTGTCTCGCACACTCTGCAGTCTCTCTGCAAGAGCATCACGTGTTGCTGCTACTGGCGCTGAGACAGCACTATATAATTTACTGATTGCATTTCTGAAGTAATTCATTTCTCTTTATTATATACAGATTTTTGACTTTCAGAGTTTTTTTTTAAGTGGACAAAATTTGAGTAGGGAATTTCCCTTTCTATTCAAATAGATTTGCGTATGCGCGTTTTTCAGCAGTTTTGTCGAGTGCCGTCATAATGTCACGTGTTTACTCACTTGATGCATGATAAAATTTGTTACGTCATAGATTTTAGGGGGTCTAAAAGCAGCATTTTTTAATAGGGGTTTGACCGTCGAAAACCAAAAACCTGGTTATAAGGGTGTACTACTCTAGCTTGTCTGTCTGTCTGTGACTTTTGCAAAGTGGATAAAATTTCTTTGATAAAGTCTAGAAAACATCATCTATAAATTTGTTCTGTAAATTACCAAACTTTGACATTAAAGCAATATTGACGTCAAAGGAAAGTATATTAAGATTAGTGAAGCCATTGCATTTCACTTTTAAAATTAAGGCTAAATAACTTGGAAACGGGTGGAAATAACTGACGTCATCTCCTGCGTAAGTAACTAGGGACCACCTGGGACCAATTTGGGTAAGTTTCCCAAACCTGGGTCCCCGAATCCGTTTCGGAATGCACGGGTTGATGACGTCACCAAAAAAACTTCAAATCCTAATATCTTGCAACCGTTTGTTAAAAATACGCGATCCTATACATTTTCTTGATCAGCGTTTTCAGACCTAAACAATGAAGGCAGCAGGTATACAAATTTCTAAAAAAAAGGTTTTGGGGGTTTGACTGGCCATTGCTGACGTCAGCAAAATTTGAAACCCTTATATCTCATTAACCGCTTTAAAAAAAGACATGATCATATACATTTTCTTGGTCAGCATTTAAACCTCTGCACAGTACAGGCAACGAATGAACTAAATTTCGTCAAAAATTTTTGTAATTGCACTGCTGACGTCAGCAAAAAATCTAAAACAACCTATTTTTCATTGTCCTTCTGCCTAAGTGGATTTTTCCACGGGCCTTATCGACTAGTCTATATAATAATACGCCAGTTCTGTCTGTGACTTTTGCAAAGTGGATAAAAATTCTTTGAAAAAGTCTATAAAACATCGCCTATAAATTTGTTCTGTAAATTAGCAAACTTTGACGTTAGAGCAATATTGACGTCAAAGGAAAGTATATTGAGATTAGTGAGGCCATTGCATTGCACTTATAAATTTAAGGCTAAATAACTTGGAAACGGGTGGAAACAACTGACGTCATCTCCTGCGTGGTTAACTAGGGACTACCTGGGACATTTGGGTAACTTTTTCAAACCTGGGTCACCGAATCGGTTTCGGAATGGACGGGTTAATGACGTCATCAAAATTTTTTTTAAAAACCCTAATATCTCTGCATCCGTTGGTCAAAAGTACACGATCCTATACACTGGACTCTATCAAAATTTAAATGATGGTTGTTTTTCTGTTATCCTGCCTAAGTGGATTTTTCCACGGTCTTTATGGACTAGTCTATATAATAATACGCCAGTTTTGTCTGTAACTTTTGCAAAGTGGATTATATTCTTTGCAATTTTCTTTAACAAATTCTATAAAACATCGCCTCTAAAATTGTTCTGTAATTTACCACACTTTAACGTTTAAATAGTATTGACGTCAAAGGAAAGTTAATTAAGATTAGTGAAGACATTACAGTGCACTTAAAACTTTGAGGCCAAATAACTTGGAAACGAGGTGGTGACGTCAATGATTTTTGATCGTGTGGGTAACTAGGGACCCCCTGGGACCAATTTGGGTAAGTTTCCCAAACTTAGGTCCCCAAATTTGTTTCGGAATGACGGGTTTATGACGTCATCAAAAACCGTCAAACTCTAATATCTCTGCAACCGTTTGTCAAAAGTACATGATCCTATACACTTTCTTGATTAGCGTTTCAAGACCTATACGAGGAAGGCAACATGTATATAACTTTCTAAAAAAATGTTTTGTGTTTTTACGAGCCTTTGCTGACGTCAGCACAATTTTTAACGCTTATATGTCCTTAGTCGTTCGTAGAAAAGATATGATTCTATACATTATTTTGATCAGCGCTTCAACCTCTACACGTTACAGGCAACGAATAAACTAAATTTCGTCAATTTTTTTTGGATTTGCAATGCTGACGTCAGCAAACGGTCGTAAACAACCAACTTTTTCAATGTCCTGTTGCCTAAGTGGATTTTTCCACGGGCTTTATCGACTAGTTAAGTAATAGACAAGTAGATTTATCTGTAACCTCTTGAGAAAGATGCCTAATTTTTGACCCAATTTAAGGCCTAGTCTTATCAACTGGGTTGCTTATAAAAAAATATTCAGCCAAGATTTATAAGACGTTGAAAACATTTTATACTTAGCTACACGTCAACACATTTTTGTTGATAAGTAATGCTTATTAAAATATTTTATCACTATAAAATATAGTTTCAGGGTGAACAAATAATAATTTGGTTTGAAATAAAACTTTCGCGTTAAAAAACATAATCAACCAAAATACATCGTCCTCGCCATGTGCATGTGAAGAACGAGGACTTAATCAAGTTGATTTTACTAGCTGCAGAAACTAGCCAGACTAACTTATTATTTATAATAACCAATATACTGGTTATGAAAAGCAGCCTGTATCAGGGTCTTGTTTAGTCGTCAAGTAAGCGCTAGCAGCTTTGTGATAGGCAACAAATCCTGGGGACGAGGATGTATTTTTAAATGAAGTTTCATGCGCGGCAAATGAGTTGTGCATTTTTATGTCCCTTTAAATTCAAATATGCGTATAAGAACATATTGAAAAGATCTTCTTAACCAGTGGTTTGTGGAAGGATTCGATTTTCAAGTAAAATCCATTTCAGTTGACTTATGCGATTCAACGAATGCGACGTAACATTCAAAACGAGAAAATTCACAAGAAATTCCCTCCGTACCAAAAATGCAATACAACCAACATATTATAAAAAGTAGGTATTCATTTACCATAAAGGTTTTGCCTAATCATTGCAATAAAATATTCTCTTTGCCCAATTCGCGAGACTTAATTTTGCAAAAACATTTTTATCCACACAAATCACGACAATTTCTTTCTGCAAAAGTTTGTTAAACGTTACTTTTTACCTTAAAAGGAAAATGAAAAATTGAGGCATGTAGCTAAAAAGGTTTGAGCTCAAAATGCGTGAGTCTGATATAGCAATACATCCGCTATAGGCTTAGTGCCTACCTGAACAATACGAAAGGCACAATCTATTTCTTTTACTCATAAGTAGGGTCAATTTTGACCCTCATCCCTTTTTCCATGTTTCAGCAACAGAAAAAGTAAACATATTGCCAGAAGTAAAGTATGCAAGGAAAGTTTGGTAGAAGATGTGATGTTTCACCAGTAGGTAACGTCAATTCTAAACAGGACAATATGCTAACTAGTGATGGTTCATCTAGATTTTAAATCCAGTTTGTGGATTTTTTTGTTCTTGTTCAGAAGCACATATCTTTTGGTGGCAAAAACAAAGGAAAAATAATATATGATTACTGTAGATATTTTGTGTCAAATATAGAGCGAAGGCTTATATAGTTGGTATTTGTTTCATGGAGAATCAGTAAATTTCAAATTAGAAGTGGGTTAAAAATTTTGTTTGTAAAAGTTCCAGGTAGTTACAAAATTTTTTAGAGTTTTGTACACACGATTTATATTTTCATCTTTACCTGGAAGAGCGCTGACTGAGGAAAAAATCACCATAATTGTGCGAAAATGTGGAACGCAATCTTGTTACAAAAACATGTCAATGATGTCAGGTTATTTTTCCTCGTCATCCCTATGTCAGAAAGGCAGAAAAATCCTGGGGACGAGGGAGGTTTTGTTTAGGACCTGTCATTAGTTGCACTTGTACTGTTATTCTATGGCTAGTTTGAACTTCCTGTAAAATTTAAAATGTACGCTTATCCTACTTTTATAAAATACAGCTGTTAGATAAGCTGACCGCTTGCGCTGATTCATTAGAGTGAAGGCAAAGAAAGCATATTGGCTACTTGTAGGTGAAAGAATAACTATCAGGGATTTGTTTTAAAAAGCTTAACTAGATAACATAGTTCAGCCATTACATATTTATATACCGAACACTATTGGTGCGAAAAACACTTTCAGCTAATTAAAGATGTCCGCCTTTAGTACAAAAATTTGTCCGTTAATTGGAGTGTCTGCTAATTCCTTCTTTGTTTTTAAAAAGTTAACCTTTTATAAGACTTTATCAGAATTGACCAGATGTAATAAAATCTCTCTGTTAATCGATGTGGCCACCTTTTGTACTGTGCGTTCTGGAAGAGTGGAGGCGTGGGGTAGTGTAATGTTGTAATTTGTTGTAATTTAGCATCTAGAACAATGGACTTGCGCGCACATACATACAGAGTATATAAATTGGTAAATGAGCTAGGTATACTAGCTCGCTGTGATTTGTAATTGCTTATTTCCATTAAACGTAAAATTTGAAAATGTTGGTGCTGATGACCTTGCTAGACTAAATTGCGTTATTTTCCAAGCAAGATATGAAAACTAACTTTACCTAATTGTAGTTGCTTAGCATTATTTAAAACTCACATTCCACACATTTGAGATTTTAGAATTAGGTTTTTTTATTGTGCTGGGGCAAGTTATACTTTAAACCATTTGTTCTTGGTGTTATATACTTAATAATACGACACAAGATTGACAACATGGGAGGTATACAAATTTTTCGAGACTGTAATCACCATTTTATGGGCAAATGAAATTTTCCAGTGATTTTGCTTAGCGTGTTTGTTTTCTCCCATTCAATTAAAAAAATTATTACTCGATGGGTTCTGACATACTGCCTAAAAATTAAGAAAATGTGAAATTTGTACAGAAAATACTTGTCACGTCAAACTGCAAGATTTTATGATTTTATATATAATGTATAAGAAAAGGGAAAAAGCAAAATATATTTAGATGTTCACCAGCTAAATTCAAACGCTCTTATAAGAACTTATAAGACCTATTGAAAGAACCTTATAAGAAATTACTCATGCAAATGCTAAATCATCAAGGAGTTAAAATCTCCTACCTTTTACGATAAAATATTCATGTCAAAACTATGAACAACGCAAAATGATGTTTAAAAATGTAAACCAATCAAATAAAACACAAGGTTCTAAACAATGGAATAAAACTGACAACTGTTTTGTTGCAAAATATGGCCAATCGTATAACAAATCTCGTGATAAAAACAAAAGGGGAAAATGAAGTAGAATAAAAGCAGTCAATTACAACCCGGGTTATTTCAAGTTTGAAATAACCCGGGTTGAAATTTGAAATTGGCGGCTTTACTGTATAGTTTGAAGTCATGTAATTAGTAAAAACGGACCGAATTAAGACTTAGCGAAGCTTTTCCATGAATCTTTTTAGTTGGATCTTTCTTGGTGTTCTTTATGTAAATTAATTTGTCCTTTTCCTTACAGTTTTTTCATTTTTTGTCGTTTGGTTATTTTTAGTTCTTCATGAGAGAATTTTTTTTAAGTATTTTTTGTTTGAACCCTTATTTAAACCTTATTCATCATAAAGTTATAAAATACTGTTAGCAGCATAAAATGTCCTCTACAAATGCTTGATGAACATGTCGGACGGACAAATATTTTGTACTTAAAAAGTATAAGTTTGCTTAATTTCGGTGAAGAAACAAAATATCTTGATTGTTATTTAATCACTCAAAATTTTATAAAACAATAAACTTTCGTCAATTGGACAAATTCAATGGAATTTTTATTATTTTTTATATCAAAAGCAAACACAGCAAATATTTTTGCAAAACAGTAGCATTTTTCAATCTACCAGCAGAGAAAATAGCACGGGAGTAAATAGTCCGTCCGACATAATTGTCTTTAAAAGGATATGACAAACCACGGATTTTCTCATTATTTTGGGGATTTCTTTAAAGGAGACATTTATCGTATAGACAATTTTTTAGAAACTTAAGTTGCTTAATGTTTTGCATAATTTTATTGAAATAATTTTAGAAATTGTGTAAGAATGAAAAGAAAATTGTCGTAATGTTGGTAAAAGAAAGGTTGTTGTTTCTATTTGTACAGAACTTAGTTATATTTTACGGCCCCTATGAACCCCTATGTATTTTTTGATTGAGAAACACTATGACCATATTATTCCTTAGATGACGTGTTCAAAGTCCCCACTTAACATTGTTGATAAAAAATGATAAAGTTTTAACTTGGAACTATGAATAAAAGGGATATAAATTAAGTTGGTTCGATTTATGACGCTATTAATTTTTTACTGAAGTCATCATTTTTTTTTTGCTCACGTCACCTAAAGTCTGAATAAGTTCATTTTATTTAAATCACGTGCGTCAGAATCTGAATTAATTATATCTAAAGCCTGAATTTTTATTGATTCATGCAATCCAAGCTAAAAACTACTAAAGCTTTCTTGGTCTAATGTACCGCCGGGGGAAGTATAAAGTGCATGCGGGGCGTAAATCCGGAAAGTCCTAATACAAACAGCAATGATGTGACACATCATTTACGATACGATTTGCGATACGGCCTTACACTATTTAGAAAAGAATGATTTCATAGAAAAACCGCGTGCTAAGCATAAAAATAATAAGTATCAACACCAGTTAATTTAACTTTATTCCTGCTACGGAAGGGATGGTGATTCAAGTTACTGTATGTTATGTTTACAGTGGAATAATTATTTTGGTCATAATTCATAGTGCAGTTTTTATACAAGGTCGACATTTAATAACGATGAAAAACAATTATAAATTTGGCGTGCATTTAATTTGGAGATGTCGAAAGAAAATTTGTACGAATAAAGTAACTTACAAATCTTGGCATTTTCTTTTCTTAAGATGTCAGATAACTAAAGATAACAAAAATAGAGTGTATCTTTCCTTGAAAAAGTAGAAACTGAACGTGAAATTTTTAATATACATCCTTACCTAATCCAAAAATATATAAACCATACCAACCACCCTGAAAATCTCAAATATATAGAGAAAAAATGGATAAGTACACCAAGAGAATAGATTACCTATAAATGCGTTTAATATATTCAAAGTGAGATACTTAAGTTAATACTTTATACCCAAAGTGTCGATCTTAAATTTATCTCTTTAAAATCATTCATGACATCAGTTTTAAAAACCTTTTTATGGCTAACACAAGGCTCATAATCTTTTTAAAAAGGTAACCAAATTTCAGCCGGACAAAAAGAAGGAAAGGGATTCTGTGGTAAAAAACACGGAATGTTAAATGAAGTCTCTAGCATATATTAACGGAAATTGTGTTTGAAAAAGAAAAAGAATAGCGTGGTTAAAAGAAGAAGAGCGTGTTTGATTGCTCTCACATGGAATGGGTTGAACCGCAGCTGTGGTAATCGCACTTGATAAATATGCTAGCGCTTTGGCCAAACCATGGACCTTGCGATTACGAAGTGAACTCCATAACCACTATGGCACGACCTTATTATAAAACGTTTAAATTTGGCCGAAAATTAAACAACTCGCTTATCAACCTTTAGGGCAATCTCGTCCCCAGTGATACGCTTTACTTTGCAGGGAAAAAAGAGATTATGACAAATTCGTTTCTATTTAGCAACTATCTTTCAAAATACTAAGTGACTGTTTTTATACTGTTCTCATTCGTAGGTGTCGCTTTCTATTGCACATCATAACCGAAGTTCTAAAACATATTAAAACAAACGGCAATAAAAGATTTGTGTCCGGTAAAATGTCAATGTTTATAACTTTTTATCTATGTACAAGTCTAATAATTTCTTCATTCTTCTGGTGGTCTACGTTTTCTCTTTGGATAAGTTTTTCTTGGTTGGCGTTGTGGTGGTGTTGGTTCAGCTGCTGGGTTTCCATTTTGTGATTGTTCAATTAAACTTGCGTCGTCGTCGTCAAATTGTTCAGGAAATTATTTATCTGTGGTAACTTTTTTGAAGTGAGATTCATTTCTAGTAATTCATTTATCGTTGTTTTGTGATTTCGCGGTGATTAATGATCCTTTCTTGTGTATTACTATTTGTGGTTCTGCTCGAAACTTTGATGTTGTTTTGTTTCTTTTTGGTTGATGTACGATGACTAAATCTGATCCGTCGATGTTATTTTCCATTGCATTGTTTTTCTTATCATAATATTCTTTCGCTTCCTCTTTCGCTTTAATATCGTTGCTCTTGATTCGATTATGTTCGTCTTGTCTGTTTCATTCGAATATGACGGTATGGTAAGATTCAGTTTACGATGAAACATACCTTCTGCTGGCGCAATTCTATTTGTTGTATGTGGCGTGTTAAGATAGTTAAATGAGAATTTGTACACTTCTGTTTTCCAATCTTTTCTTTCGATGACAGCGAATTGAGTTACTTTTTTAATGATGACATGAATCGCTCTGCATATCCATTAGCCTGTGGATGTAATGGTGTGATTCGCCTATATTGTCTTCCGGTCTGTTGCATGTAATGTTTTAATTCGTGCGATTGAAATCCATTGTCGGATTTTAACTCTTTTGGTATTTCATAAGTGCTTGTGATTCTGTGCATGATAGAAATAAAGGTTTTTGCTGAGGTAGAGTTAGTAAATTTGATTTCTGGGGAACGTGATTTTTGATCAATTAGGACAAATATATTCTGTCCGCTTGGAAAAGGTCCAGTGTAGTGGGAATTAACTTTGTCAAATACTTCTGGAATTTTCATAATTTTTTAAGGTGTGTTTTTCTTAATCGCATAATAGCTTGGCATGCTATACGTTTATTAAATTTGGTTTCGACATGCTCATCCAAACCAAAGAAGAATACTTTTGATCGTAGTAGAGATTCTGTTTTTTCTATGCCTTAATGTCCTGCATGTGCTAACTAAATTGCTACTGACTGATAAACTTTGGGCATAATAATCTTATGTTGTTTCAACATTTGGTCGTCCTGAACTCTAATTTTCGAAACACTTTTTGATCTCTAATTTTCGAAAACTTTTTTAACATTAGGATATCTAGATCTCGTAAATCTAGGTTTTCTACATTAATTAACTTGTAACCAATCGTTGTTTTTGTACATCTTCTTTTGTAGCTTTTTTTATTTCCTCTAATTTTAATGGGTTTGGTGTAGCGAATTTGCTTATTAAATTAACGTATTCGTCGAATTCGGTAGGTGCGTTTCGATTGACAGTTTTGGTGACGTGTCGACTTGCATAATCGGAAATGTTTTTTTTCTCCTGATGTATCTTTTAGCTCCTTTTATGATTGTTAAAATTGTCCTTAGTGAATCTTGTAATTCCCTGCGGCGGAGTTTGCGCCAAATATGAGTCTGGTGGAACGATAAATTTTGTTATTAGATTGAAATGCTGTAATATAACTCGAGTTTTCTCCAAGCTCAGGCTGATAAAATGCGCTTTTTAAATCGAGTTTTGAAAAGACGAAACATGATTTAAATTCAACTAACAAATTGCCTACGGTGAGAGTTGGATAGCGTGCGCGTGTGATTGCTTGATTAGCACATCTCATATGTATACATACTCGAATGTCGTTGTTGGGTCTAGGTACTACTATGATTTCGGTTCATGACTCTCTAAATTCTTTCCTTTACTCATCGATTTAACTCTAAGACAAGTTTCCAAAACTACATTTAATTGACTTTCTAACGGTACTAGTGCGTTTGCTTTACAACAGTTGTGTCACATATTCGTACCAACATGATGTATTTAGCGATATTTTTCTGATATTACTAGGTTTCATCGCATTTAAAATTATGGCTAAATACATGTGGTACCAATATATGACGCAACTGTTGTAACTCAAACGGACTGCTACTGTTAGAAATCAATGAAATGTAGTTTTTGAGACGGTCTTCACTTCTTCATTCCACGTTAATGGCTAGAATTGGTACCACAGTGAAAAATGACTTATTCATCTTAATTTTCATATAAAGCGCTAGCACAGGGCACAGTCTCTCTGGGGAGTTTTAAGAAGTCATTCCAATTTGGCAAAAATGTTAATTCTTGGAGTGCAAATATCTCATTTATCACATTTATTACGCCAAAGTCCAAAATCTGTTATCTCAGGTCCCACGGTCAATCGTTTCACCGTTAAAAGCGTTGGAACCAAGTAACATCAGAACATTACCGCTAAATAAATGGTGGTACATAATATTAACTTGAGACTTGCTCTAAAGATAATTATTTTCTTGACAGCTAGACAATGAGCGTCTTCGTCGTCCGTAACATTAGGTTTCAAAGGTTATAAAAAGAACTAAGTAATAGTTCACAGTCTCTTTCTGTGTTACACAACAGCGACGACACATCATCGTTAAAACTTCAGCATGGCTTGATCTGACGATCAACTTACGCAGAAGATGGTGGAGACAATCCAATCGTGTTTAAATCGTGAAGCACTAGTGAAGGAGACAGCGATCCAGGTCAAAAATATGTTGGACAAGGATCTAAAACGACAAATGGAAACAGTTACATCTAAAGCAGTTGAAGAATCGGTAAAACGAATAAAATAAAGCCAAATTTCCCGAGCAAAGGCAATAAAGCGCAATACGAAAGGAATATCGCGTTAAAAGAATGCATTAATAAAGCAGATAAGCAGTTTAAAAACCAACAACTCAATGAAGCTAGAGAATCTCTTAAATAAGGTAAGGAACTTCTTAAAAAGTATCAGGAACTTATTCGTTTGGCTGATAGAGAGGAAACCGGTTGGCATTTTGTTAAAGAGTGTTTGTCTGATGACTTATCATCTGATTCAGCCGATGAAAAACAAATTAAGATGGCACGGTCGAAAGCATCAGCAAAGCGAAAAACATTCGAACAATCTAAAAAAAATAAGTACGCTAATAAGAAATATTTCAATCAGTACGAATCCAAGAGCTTTTACTCTAAAAACTTTGCTCCAAGATCTTATCGTGATGAAGCTAGTGATTTAATGAAAAAAGGTTTCGATTTTAGAAAGAACAAGTTCGATAGAAACTGTTATGTCTGCGGAAAAGCTGGACACTTACTCTACAACTGCCCCGACAAAAAAAAATTCAGTTAAAGGTTGTTTAAGAAAACATATACAGTTTTGGGAAAAGGAACTTGAATGCTCTACCTTTGTATTGAACATTATAGCACATGGATATATCTTCCCTTTTACTGCACATCCACCATCTTTTTTCGCAAAAAACAATTTGTCGAGCCTAAAACACAGTGAATTTGTTGAAACAGCTATTATAGAACTTTTAGATAAGGGTTTAATACAAGGACTTACAGAACAACCTTACTGTTGCAATCCTCTCACAGTCTTCGAGGGTAAAAAACGTAGAATGGTACTCAATCTAAGACACGTCAATAAATATTTACAACAAATTAAATTTAAATACGAAGATCTAAAAACGTTATAATTGGAGAAAAGGACTTTTTTGACTTAGCATCTGGCTACCATCACGTAGAAATACACCCCAGCCATAAAAAATTCCTTGGTTTTAGGTGCGTATTTAAAAATGGCATAACAAGATATTTCCAGTTTCTAGTACTTGCATTTGGTTTAGCTACTGCATGTTACATATTAACGAAATTGCTACGACCGTTAATAAAAAAGTGGAAGAAAACAGGAATTAAGTCGGTAGTATGTCTTGATGACGGAATAAATACTTCATCTTCTTTTCTCACATGTAAGGATTCAACCAAATTAGTTACTCAAGATTTAACAAAAACAAAGCAACCTAGGGCCTAGACAAAAAGGTGAGTGGTTGGGAACAGTCGTCGATACCACTGCTATGAAATTTTACGTCCCAGAAGAAAATTAAGTAAGCTTTTCACCTTGATAGAATCCGTGTTAAGTCAAGATGCCCCAACAGAAAAATTATTATCACAAGTAACAGGTCAATTACCTGCTATGCACTTATCTCTTGGTCCAATTGTTCGTCTATTTACAAGAAAACTTTACTTAGCGATTTTCATGGTAATCGTCTTAAAAAATTAAATCTGATGAAACGCAAGAGCTTGAGTTTTGGTTGCACAATATTTGCGAGAAAAATGGATATTCTTTTAAACCAAAACATACAACATTGCAAATTCTTTTTACTGACGCAAGCGAGAACTTTTACGGGAGCTTTATGTTAAAAAGGCTAGGAAAGATGTTTATGTCATGGCAAGTTTAACAACACTGAGGTAAGAACAAGTTCAACCGTACGCGAACTATTAGCTATAAAATATTCTCTGGAATCTTTCGCTCACCTCTTGAAAAACGAGTCCGTAAATATCAGAACCGATAACCTCTCTGCCTCAAGAATTCTAGAAATTGGAAGTACAAAACCACATTTACATTCTATAGCTGTAGATATTTTTAAAATGTGTGTACAAAACGACATCACAATTTCACCAACGTGGATACCCAGAGAACAAAATTATACGGCCGACAAATTAAGCAAGTTGATTGACACAGATGATTGGTTCATTGATAGTTCTTCATTCACAAGCATTATTAAGGTCTCTGGTGAAATTCAGTTCGATCGTTTTGCGGACAATTTTAACAGTAAAGTAAGCAATTTTAATTCGAAGTTTTACTGTCCCGGTTCATTAGGCGTTGATGCTTTCACACAAGACTGGTCAGATTGCGATAATAATTGGCTTTGCCCAACAATCAAATTAATAAACGCGACTATTAAACATTTAAAAGTGTGCAAAGCCAAAAGGCATATTAATAGTCCCAGAATGGTATTCAAGCTCCTTTTGGCCATCTCTATCTCATAATGGAACATTTTGTGACTTAAACGAATTTACTATTTCAATCCGTTTTATAAAAGTACTTGTGATAATTCCGTTTTTAAAGGCCACGTAAACTTTAGAACATTAGCGTTATATATAGATTGTTGTAATTTATAGGTTACATATAATTGTCAAAAATTTAATGCAACGGAGAAGTGCCAAAAGTAAGGAGTGCCAAAAGTAAGAAAAAATCCCAACCAAGGAATTTTTCGAGTTGTAACCTATCGTAATTTAAAAACCTGCTTTAATAGACGTTTGTAAACACCAGTGCACAACCCGCAAGGGGTTTAAACTTATTCAGTGCACCACCCGAGAGGAGATTCCGCTTAACCCGAGAGGGGTTTAAAACGAATTTCAGTGCTACACCCGAGAAGGGGTGTGCACCACCCGAGAAGGGGTGTACACCACCCGAGAGGGGTATTTAGCAAATTAAAAAGCACGACCTCAGAGGTTATAACCAAGATATTTGCTTGGAAGTTGTGTTTTCGTGTTAATATGTTGTGTTATATGAAACCTTAGAAACTGTTAATTCTTATTTTTAAAACTGTATAGCTTATATAGTTAAAAATATTATCTTTAGAATCAGCATGTAAGCTAAAGAACTTAATTACTAGTTTGCCTAACATCATTCATGCAGCACTAGCTCCGCAAACCAGAACGAAATATGACAGTGCTTGGAAATCTTGGAGGTCATGTTGTTCAGAGTTTAATGTCACCCATTTACCAGGAGAACCTTTTTATGTGGCTATATATTTGAAAAACTTAATAAAGGAAGGAAAAAGTCGGGGTGCTATTCTAAGTGCTTTTTACGGAATAAGATGGGGACACCATTCTTCAGGGTGCTATTCACCGACAGATCATCCGTTTGTAAAACTGGCTTTCGAAGGAGCTAAACGTTCATGTTATTTCGAAGGAACTAAAAAGAAAGATGCTTTCACGATCGACATGTTAAGGCTATTAGTAGATAAGCATGATATCCATCCAGTAAACTTAGCACATTTGAGATTTTTAGTGGTTTGTGCTTTAGGATTTTTCGAAGGTAAAAGATATAAATTTTCAAGATGATCATCATCATCTACGGATCAGCGTTAAAAATCCAAAACCAACCAGTTAAGAAAAAGAAATATTATTTACATTGCTGGCAACAACTCAAAATACTGTCCAGTAAAATTAACGTTAAAATTAATTCAATCAGGAAACCTCGAAGATGCCGATTATCTTATTTCGAAAATCATAACATCGAAAAAAGGTCGTCATATCGATGGCAAACACGGCATATCTTACTCCAGAATAAGAGATATTCTTGGAGTATACGAAACCATTTTTGTTGAATCATAATTTAGGTCTACATAGTTTACGGTCTGGTGGAGCTTCGGCTGCCGCAAAGGATGGTATTTCTGATCGTCTAATATCAAAACATGGCAGATGGTCATCGGAACAGAACGCAACGGTTACATCATGGATTCTGCGGCAAAAACATTAATTGCTTCCAAAAACCTTGGAATTTGACAACAGAATTCTTTTTAACCTCTCCGCGTGTTATACAGAACACCAACCTAATATCAGAGAAATAGTTTGTTTTTATTTTTAGTTACCCATTCCCTATTTTGTATCGTAAATAATAAGAGACAAAAAATAATACTATCTTGAGACTTGTTCTAAAGATAATTAATTTCTTGACGGCTAGACAATGAGCGTCTTCGTCGTCCGTAACATTAGGTTTCAAAGGTTATAAGAAGAACTAAGTAATAGTTCAGTCTTTTTCTGTGTAACACAACAGCGACGACAAATCATCGTTAAACTGACTTATACACAATATTTATAACTTTATTTTCTTCTCTTTATGCAAACACCGGAACAAAAAAAATCACAGGAGTAGAGGAATCGGCATCTTTGACAAACGATTGCATTCCCTATGCTGTATCGTAAATAATAAGAGACAATAGTAATATATGAATCTACGAGGCATTCTCTAAATCAACTCTAACACCCCGTGTCAGGTCAAGACGGTCCTGTGGTTATTGAGCCCCGTATGGAGCAATTACTTTAGCCCAGCTGCACAGAATTGCTATTTTTGTGCAAAATTATGCAGTAATTAAACCACCTTGCCTTGATGTTACGATACTTCCAAGCCCAAATTTGAAATCTACATATGAAGGCGATTCTAATGCTGAAAGCTGCAAGTCACAATTCGTACGGAAAGTGCGTTTCATTATCGAACACATTTGGGTTCTTTGCCCTATTTGACCGTGCTAACGCATGCGCCATGCCACGTGCCATCAAGTAGGAATCTGCGAGGCATTCTCTACATCAACTCTAACACTCCGTGACAGGTCAAGGCGGTAATGTGGTCATTGATCTCTGCGGTTTCATCCGAAGATAGCTGGGATCGAGCCTGCTCAGGAGCAATTACTTTATTCCAGGAGCCAAAATTGAAATTTAGTATTTGAAGTAGTATTTGAAATTTACATATCAAGGCGGCTCTAATGCAGAACACTGCAAGTCATATTTCGTACGGGAAGTACGTTTCATTAGCGACGCATGTTGGTACTTTGCTCTATTTGACCGTGCTAACGCATGAGCCATGCCACGTGCCGTCAAAGAAGAATCTGCGAGGCATTCTCTACATCAACTCTAACACTCCGTTTCAGGTCAGGGCGGTCCTGTGGTTATTGATCTGCGTTTTCATCCGAACGTACCTGGGATCGAGCCCGGTCAGGACCATTATATTTATGCCAGCTACCCAGAATTGCTGTTTTTTGCAAAAGTTATGCAGTAATTAAACCACTTTGCTTTAACGTTACGAATAATCCAATTCTAATTTTGGAATCCACATTTCAAAGCGGTTTATCTAAAAATACAAACCCAAGTTATATCAATCAGCCTGAAAATTGAGTCATAATTTTACATGACCTACCTTATTTAAATTAATTAATGCCGAAAGAAATCTTGCCAAAAAATATTTTGTGTGATACTTTTGTTTGCTAATTTGGACCAAATTCGAAAAGGCGAATATTTGCAAACATTTATTTCTCAAAATATTTCGGAGAAAGCAATTCGCAAAAACTAATGACGTAGTATTTTTTCAAATTTGCAGCATTCGCATTATATCTTCTTTGAAGCTTTGATTATTCCTAAACATACCTAGGTAAAGAAATTCGGCTTTTCTTGCTTTGATACTTTAATCTTTGAGGCATGCATTAAAAAAACATGTCAAATGATATGATAACAGAGACATAGCGGGAAAACACTCTGGAAGGAGTTAATACTTTGCCGTTATTTCCAGTTTGTAATTCTTGACACAAAAAAGTATCACAAACAATTGACTGATTAGTAACACTTTTCACAAACTGTTTAAAGGGTTTTAAATTGGCGAATGACCCTAATTAAAAATTTTTTGTGCGAAGAATCAATTTTTTTAAGATATTCTAATTTTTTGTGAATCTGTGTAAATCTGAAACGAATTTAACAAATTGAAAAGAATTAATTTAAATTTTTTTGAAACGATTGGGAAACAAATGCGAAACTATTTGGAAACGATTTTCAATTCAACGAAGCGACTTGAACTATTTGGAAACGAAGTTAAAACAATTTTTTGGGATTTTTTTTTAAATTTGTTTCAAAATTGTCTAGAGATCATTTCAAATAAAACATACGACTTAACACGAATATTTTTAAAACGATCGTGGAGACGGACCCTCAGTATTCAAAAATCATTTCTATACAGCTTAAAAAACATATAACGTTGTGGTAAACAAAGAATAGTTAAGTGTGAATGACATTTGCAAATATTTACATCGTACCTGCAAATTTTGCTTATGAGTGCGATTTTTCGCACACCATAGAACTCGTAATTTTTTAGCAAGCGCTTATTGTAGCTCTGGCATAATTTTATTCAAGAAATGGCCTGCAACATATGACGTTGACCTTATAAATGTGCTAAATGAGACAATTGGACTCCAACAAATAACATTCTTCTTAATTTGACATGATTGCTGGAACTCAGCAATTACACTGGCGTTGTGGTAGAGCTTTACATAAAAATTTATAAAATTAAGTCATTTTTACTGCGGTACCAATCTTAGCCGTTAGCGCACGCTGAAGAAATAGAAACAATTTCAACAACTGCATTTCATTGACTTTATAACGGTATCAGTTCGTTTGAGTTACAACCGTTGCGTCACATATTCGTACCAACATGTATTTAGCGATATTTTTCGGACATTACTAGGTTGCATCGCTTTTAAAAGTGAAAGGATTGACTGTGGGACTAAATTCAACTGATTTTGGACTTTGATATTATAAATGTGATAAATGAGACAATTGGGATTCAAGAAATAACATTCTTCTTAATTTGACATGATTGCTGAAACTCAGAAATTAGACTGGGAGCTGTGATAGCGCTTTATTTACATTTTTTACTGTGGGACCAATCCTAGCCGTTAGCGCCCGCTGCAGAAATAGAGACAGTTTCAAAAACTACGTTTCATTGACTTTATAACGGTATCAATGCGTTTGAGTTACAACGGTTGCGTCATATATTCGTACCAACATGCATTCAGCCATATTCTTCTGACATTCCTGTATTGCATCGCTTTTATCAGTGAAACGATTGACTGTGAGACTTAATTAAACTAACTTCGGACTTTGACCTTCTAAATGTGATAAATGAGGCAATTGGACTCCAAGAAACATCATTCTTCGTAATTTGACATGATTGCCGGAACTCAGAAATTACACTCGTCGCGGTGGTGGCGCTTTATTTAAGATTTTAAGTAAATAAGTCATTTTTTACTGTGGAACCAATCCTAGCCATTAGCACGCGCTAAAGAGTTAGAGACAGTTTCATAAGCTATGTTTCATTGACTTTATAATGGTATCAGTGCGTTGGAGTTCCAACGTTTGCGTCACATATTCGTGCCAACATGTATTCAGCCATATTTTGGGGACATTAATAGGGTGCATCGCTTTTATCAGTGAAACGATTGACTGTGAGACTTAATTGAACTAATTTCGGACTTTCACCATATAAATGTGACAAATGAGACAATTGGACGCCAAGAAATAACATTCTTCTAAATTTGACATGATTGCTGGAACTCAGCGATTACACAGGGCGCTGTGATAGTGCTTTATTTAGAAATTTAGATAAGTAAGTAATTTCTTACTGTTGAACCAATCCCAGCCGTTACCGCGCTGAAAACATAGAGACAGTTTTAACAACTGCATTCCTTTGATTTTATAACGGTATCAGTTCGTTTGAGTTCCAAGAGTTGCGTCACATATTCATACCAACATGTATTCAGCCATATTTTTGAGACATTAATAGGTTGCATCGCTTTCATCAGTGAAGCAATTGACTGTTGGACTTAATTGAACTGATTTTGGACATTGAGCTTATAAATGTGATAAATGAGACAATTTGACTTCAAGAATTAACATTCTTCTTAATTTGATATGATTGCTGGAACTCAGCGATTACACAGGGCGCTGTGGTAGCTCTTTATTTTAAAATGTAGGTAAATAAGTCATTTTTTACTGTCGGACCAATCCTAGCCGTTAGCGCCCGCTGAAGAAATAGGGACAGTTTCAACAACTGTATTTATCTGATTTTATGACGGTATCAGTTCGTTTGAGTTGCTACGGTTGCGTCACATATTCGTACCAACATGTATCCAGCCATATTTTGGAGACATTAATAGGTTGCATCGCTTTTAATAGTGAATGATTTACTGTGGGACTTGTTTGATCTGATTTTAGACTTTGACCTTATAAATGTGATAAATAAGACAATTGCACTTCAAGAGATAACATTCTTCTTAATCTGAGGTAATTTCTGGAACTCAGAAATTACACTGAGCGCTGTGATAGTGCTTTATTTAGAAATTTAGGTAAGTAAGTAATTTCCTACTGTGGAACCAATCCTAGCCGTTACCGCGCTGAAAACATAGAGACAGTTTTAACAACTGCATTCCTTTGATTTTATAACGGTATCAGTTCGTTTGAGTTCCAAGAGTTGCGTCACATATTCATACCAACATGTATTCAGCCATATTTTTGAGACATTAATAGGTTGCATCGCTTTCATCAGTGAAACGATTGACTGTTGAACTTATTTGAACTGATTTTGGACATTGAGCTTATAAATGTGATGAATGAGACAATTGGACTTCAAGAAATAACATTTTTTAAACTTGACATGATTGCTGGAACTCAGAAAGTACACTGAGCGCTGTGATAGTGCTTTATTTGGAAATTTTGATAAATAAGTAATTTCTTACTGTGGAACCAATCCTAGCCGTTAGTGCACGCTGAAGAATTAGAGACAGTTTCAAGAACTATATTTCATTGATTTTCTAATGGTATCAGTCCGTAAGAGTTAAAACGGTTGCGTCACATATTCGTACCAACATGTATATAGCGATATTTTTCAGATATTACTAGGTTGCATCCCTTTTAACAGTGAAACGATTAACTGTGAGACTTAATTGAAGTAATTTCGGACTTTTACCTTATAAATGTGATATATGAGACAATTGGACTCCAAGAAATAACATTTTTTAAACTTGGCATGATTGCTGGAACTCAGAAACTACACTGAGCGCTGTGATATTGCTTTATTTGGAAATTTAGATAAATAAGTCATTTCCTAATCTGGAACCAATCCTAGCCGTTAGCGCGCTGAAGAAATAGAGACAGTTTCAACAACTGCATTTATCTGATTTTATAACGGTATCAGTTCGTTTGAGTTGCAACGGTTGCATCACATGTTCGTACCAACATGTACTCAGCCATATTTTGGAGACATTAATAGGTTGCATCGCTTTTAACAGTGAATAATTTACTGTGGGACTTAAACGAACTGATTTTAGACTTTGACCTTATAAATGTGATAAATAAGACAATTGGACCCCAAGTGATAACATTCTTCTTAATCTGGCGTAATTGCTGGAACTCAGAAATTACACTGAGCGCTGTGATAGTGCTTTATTTAGAAATTTAAATAAGTAAGTCATTTCTTACTCTGGAACCAATCCTAGCCGTTAGCGCGCGCTGAAGAAATAGAGACAGTTTCAACAACTGCATTTATCTGATTTTATAACGGTATCAGTTCGTGTGAGTTGCAACGGTTGCATCACATATTCGTATCAACATGTACTCAGCCATATTTTGAAGACATTAATAGGTTGCATCGCTTTTAACAGTGAATGATTCACTGTGGGACTTAATAGATCTGATTTTAGACTTTGACCTTATAAATGTGATAAATAAGACAATTGGACTTCAAGAGATAAAATTCTTCTTAATCTGACGTAATTGCTGGAACTCAGAAATTACACTGAGCGCTGTGATAGTGCTTTTTTTAGAAATTTAGATAAACAAGTCATTTCTTACTCTGGAACCAATCCTAGCCGTTAGGGCGCGCTGAAGAAATAGAGACAGTTTAACCCTATTCGGTCCGGGGGGGGACGGATTCCGCCCCCCCTGACGGTTTTTTTTTAACAACTCCTGATTGCTTTGTTATATGGCTATGATACTTACTGAGTTTCAACATATATCTATTAGACACCTGCATGCTAATTTTTAGGTCCCATACCTTTCAGAGGCTTTGATATTGGCCATTACTCGAAACTACCCCTAAAAATCTCTATGAAATCCTTATAATGGGGAAAATACAATAACTCCTGTTAGGATTATCCTTAGAACTTGAAACTTGCAACACAACTTTATTTCATCAAGAAGAATCATTTTGAATACTTTGAACACGTGACTAATCCGATTTCCCGATTTTGTCGGATTTCACCCGAAAATCGGAAAAAACGGATTTTCGGGCAATTTTTGGCAATTTTTTATCCGATCCATGTAAAAACCGGAAGATATGTTAAATAACTTTTATTTAGCTTTCAGAAACTTCAAACAGAATGTAAAAATTCGCTCTAGAACGAAAGTAATTATATTTTAAGCAGATAGTTGCATTTTTGACAATTTTCAAGCTTCTGATGACGTCACAGAAAATGTGCTGACGCAAGCAAAAGTTTATTGGCGCCATTTTGTTCCTTTTATGACGTACTATAAGTGTGCCATGTTTGATGCAATTTGAACAATCCTATGAAAAGTTATTGAGGGGGGGCGGAATCCGCCCCCCCCCCCGGTCATAGTATGTTCGAAAAACCCCGGACCGAATAGGGTTAAACAACTGCATTTATCTGATTTTATAACGGTATCAGTTCGTTTGAGTTGCAACGGTTGCATCACATATTCGTACCAACATGTACTCAGCCATATTTTGGAGACATTAATAGGTTGCATCGCTTTTAACAGTGAATGATTTACTGTGGGACTTAATTGATCTGATTTTAGACTTTGACCTTATAAATGTGATAAATAAGACAATTGGACCCCAAGTGATAACATTCTTCTTAATCTGGCGTAATTGCTGGAACTCAGAAATTACACTGAGCGCTGTGATAGTGCTTTATTTAGATATTTAGATAAGTAAGTCATTTCTTACTCTGAAGTCAATCCTAGCCGTTAGCGCGCGCTGAAGAAATAAAGACAGCTTCAACAACTGCATTTCTTTGATTTCATAACGGTATCTGTTCGTTTGAGTTCCAACGGTTGCGTCACATATTCGTACCAACATGTACTTAGCCATATTTTGGAGACATTAATAGGTTGCATCGCTTTTAACAGTGAATGATTTACTGTGGGACTTAATTGATCTGATTTTAGACTTTGACCTTATAAATGTGATAAATAAGACAATTGGACTTCAAGAGATAACATTCTTCTTAATCTGACGTAATTGCTGGAACTCAGAAATTACACTGAGCGCTGTGATAGTGCTTTATTTAGAAATTTAGATAAGTAAGTCAATTCTTACTCTGGAATCAATCCTAGCCGTTACCGCGCTGAAAACATAGAAACAGTTTCAACAACTGCATTCCTTTGATTTTGTAACGGTATCAGTTCGTTTGAGTTCCAACGGTTGCGTCACATATTCATACCAACATGTATTCAGCCATATTTTTGAGACATTAATTGGTTGCATCGCTTTCATCAGTGAAATGTTTGACTGTTGGAATTAATTTAACTGATTTTGGACATTGAGCTTATAAATGTGATAAATGAGACAATTGAATTTCAAGAAATAGCATTCTTCTTAATTTGATATGATTGCTGGAACTCAGCGATTACACAGGGCGCTGTGGTAGCTCTTTGTTTTAAAATGTAGGTAAATAAGTCATTTTTTACTGTGGAACCAATCCTAGCCGTTAGCGCGCGCTGAAGAAATAGAGACAGTTTCAACAACTGCATTTATCTGATTTTATAACGGCATCAGTTCGTTTGAGTTGCAACGGTTGCGTCACATATTCGTACCAGCATGTATATAGCGATATTTTTCAGACATTACTAGGTTGCATCGCTTTTAACAGTGAAACGATTAACTGTGAGACTTAATTGAAGTAACTTCGGACTTTCACCTTATAAATATGATATATGAGACAATTGGACTCCAAGAAATAACATTTTTTAAACTTGACATGATTGCTGGAACTCAGAAACTACACTGAGCGCTGTGATAGTGCTTTATTTGGAAATTTAGATAAATAAGTCATTTCTTACTCTGAAACCAATCCTAGCCGTTAGCGCGCGGTGAAGAAATAAAGACAGTTTCAACAACTGCATTTCTTTGATTTCATAACGGTATCTGTTCGTTTGAGTTCCAACGGTTGCGTCACATATTCGTACCAACATGTACTTAGCCATATTTTGGAGACATTAATAGGTTGCATCGCTTTTAACAGTGAATGATTTACTGTGGGACTTAATTGATCTGATTTTAGACTTTGACCTTATAAATGTGATAAATAAGACAATTGGACTTCAAGAGATAACATTCTTCTTAATCTGACGTAATTGCTGGAACTCAGAAATTACACTGAGCGCTGTGATAGTGCTTTATTTAGAAATTTAGATAAGTAAGTCAATTCTTACTCTGGAATCAATCCTAGCTGTTACCGCGCTGAAAACATAGAAACAGTTTCAACAACTGCATTCCTTTGATTTTGTAACGGTATAAGTTCGTTTGAGTTCCAAGTGTTGCGTCACATATTCATACCAACATGTATTCAGCCATATTTTCGAGACATTAATTGGTTGCATCGCTTTCATCAGTGAAACGATTGACTGTTGGAATTAATTTAACTGATTTTGGACATTGAGCTTATAAATGTGATAAATGAGACAATTGAATTTCAAGAAATAGCATTCTTCTTAATTTGATATGATTGCAGAAACTCAGCGATTACACAGGGCGCTGTGGTAGCGCTTTATTTAAATTCATTTTTACTGTGGAACCAATCCTAGCCGTAAGTGCGCGCTGAAGAATTAGAGACAGTTTCAAAAACTGCATTCCTTTGATTTTATAACGGTATCAGTTCGTTTGAGTTGCAACGGTTGCGTCACATATTCGTAACAACATGTGCTCAGCCATATTTTGGAGACAATAATAGGTTGCATCGCTTTTAACAGTGAATGATTTACTGTGGGACTTAATTGAACTGATTTTAGACTTTGACCTTATAAATGTGATAAATAAGATAATTGGAAATTACACTGGGCGCTGTGATAGTGCTTTATTTAGAAATTTAGATAAATAAGCCACTTCGTACTCTGGAACCAATCCTAGCCGTTAGCACGCGCTGAAGAAATAGAGACAGTTTCTACAACTGCATTTCTTTGATTTTATAACGGTATCAGTTCGTTTGAGTTCCAACGGTTGCGTCACATATTCTTACCAACATGTGTTCAGCGATATTTGGGAGACATTAATAGGTTGCATCGCTTTTAACAGTGAAATGATTTACTGTGGGACTTAATTGAACTGATTTTGGACGTTGACCTTATATATGTGATAAATGAGACAATTGGACTCCAAGAAATAACATTTTTCTTAATTTGAAATGATTGCTGGAACTCAGAATTTACTCTGGGCGCTAGGATAGTGCTTTATTTAGAAATTTATGTAAGTAAGTCATTTCTTGCTGTGGAACCAATCCTAACCATTACCGCGCTGAAAACATAGAGACAGTTTCAACAACTGCATTCCTTTGATTTTATAACGGTATCAGTCCGTTTGAGTTCCAAGGGTTGCGTCACATATTCATACCAACATGTATATAGCGATATTTTTCAGACATTACTAGGTTGCATCGCTTTTAACAGTGAAACGATTAACTGTGAGACTTAATTGAAGTAATTTCACACTTTCCCTTTATAAATGTGATAAATGAGACAATTGGACTCCAAGAAATAACATTGTTTGTAATTTGACATTATTGCTGAAACGTAGAAATTGCACTGGGCGGGCTGGAAGCGCTTTATTTAAGAATTTAAACAAGTAAGTCATTTTTTAATGTGGGACCAATCCTAGCCGTTAGCACGCGCCGAAGAATTAGAGACAGTTATTCGTACCAACATGTGTTCAGCCATATTTGGGAGACATTAATAGGTTGCATCGCTTTTAACAGTAAAATGATTTACTGTGGGACTTAATTGAACTGATTTTGGACGTTGACCTTATATATGTGATAAATAAGACAATTGGACTCCATGAAACAACATTCTTCTTAATTAAAATGATTGCTGGAACGCAGAAATTACACTGAGCGCTGTGATAGTGCTTTATTTAAAAATTGATGTAAATTAGTCATTTTTACTGTGGAACCAATCCTAGCCGTTAGCGCGAGCTGAAGAATTAGAGACAGTTTCAAAAACTATATTTCATTGACTTTCTAACGGTATCACTCCGTGAGAGTTATAAAAGTTGCGTCACATGTTCGTACCAACATGTGTATAGCGATATTTTTCAGACATTATCAAGTTGCATCGCTTTTAGCAGTGAAACGTTTGACTGTGAGACTTAATTGAAGTAATTTCGGACTTTCCCCTTATAAATGTGATAAATGAGACAATTGGATTCCAAGAAATAACATTGTTCGTAATTTGACATGATTGCTGGAACTCAGAATTTACACTGGGCGCTAGGATAGTGCTTTATTTAGAAATTTATGTAAGTAAGTCATTTCTTGCTGTGGAACCAATCCTAACCATTACCGCGCTGAAAACATAGAGACAGTTTCAACAACTGCATTCCTTTGATTTTATAACGGTATCAGTCCGTTTGAGTTCCAAGAGTTGCGTCACATATTCATACCAACATGTATATAGCAATATTTTTCAGACATTACTAGGTTGCATCGCTTTTAACAGCGAAACGATTAACTGTGAGACTTAATTGAAGTAATTTCGCACTTTCCCTTTATAAATGTGATAAATGAGACAATTGGACTCCAAGAAATAACATTGTTTGTAATTTGACATTATTGCTGAAACATAGAAATTGCACTGGGCGGGCTGGAAGCGCTTCATTTAAGAGTTTAGACAAATAAGTCTTTTTTTACTGTGGGACCAATCCTAGCCGTTATCGCGCGCTAAAGAAATAGCGACAGTTTCAAGAACTACATTTCATTGACTTTCTAACGGTGTCAGTCCATTTGAGTTACAACGGTTGGTCACATATTCGTACCAACATGTATTTAGCGATATTTTTCTAATATTGCTAGGTTGCATCGCTTTTAACTATGAAACGATTGACTGTGGGACTTAATTGAGGTAACTTTGGACTGTCACCTAATAAATGTGATAAAGGAGACAATTGAACTCCAAGAAATAACATTCTTCTAAATTTGACGTGATTGCCGAACTCAGCGATTACACTGGCCGCTGTGGTAGCGCTTCATTTAAGAGTTTAGATAAATAAGTCATTTTTTACTGTGGGACCAATCCTATCCGTTATCGGGCGCTGAAGAAATAGCGACAGTTTCAGAAACTAAATTTCATTGACTTTCTGACGGTGTCAGTCCGTTTCAGTTACAACGGTTTGGTCACATATTCGTACCAACATGTATTTAGCGATAATTTTCTGATATTACTAGGTTGCATCGCTTTTAACTATAAAACGATTGACTGTGGGACTTAATTGAACTAACTTTGGACTCTCACCTGATAAATGTGATAAATGAGACAATTGGACTCCAAGAAATAACATTCTTCTTAATTTGACGTGATTGCCGGAACTCAGGGATTACACTGGGCTCTGTGGTAGCTCTTCATTTAAGAATTAAGAAAAAGAAGTCAATTTTTTTATTGTGGGACCAATCCTAGCCATTATCGCGCGCTGAGGAAATAGCGACAGTTTCAAAAACTACATTTCATTGACTTTCTAACGGTGTCAGTCCGTTTGAGTTTCAACGGTTGTGTCACATATTCGTACCAACATGTATTTAGCGATATTTTTTTGATACTACTAGGTTGCATCGCTTTTAACAATGAAACGTTGACTGTGGGACTTAATTGAACTAACTTTGTCCTGTGACCTGATAAATGTGATAAATGAGACAATTGGACACCAAGAAATAACATTCTTCTTAATTTGACGTGATTGCCGGAACTTAGCGATTACACTGGCCGCTGTGGTAGCGCTTCATTTAAGAATTAAGATAAAAAAAGTCATTTTTTTATTGTGGGACCAATCCTAGCCGTTATCACGCGCTAAAGAAATAGCGACAGTTTCAAGAACTACATTTCATTGACTTTCTAACGGTGTCAGTCCATTTGAGTTACAGCGGTTGGGTCACATATTCGTACCAACATGTATTTAGCGATATTTTTCTAATATTACTAGGTTGCATCGCTTTTAACTATGAAACGATTGACTGTGGGACTTAATTGAGCTAACTTTGGAATGTCACCTGATAAATGTGATAAAGGAGACAATTGGACTCCAAGAAATAACATTCTTCTAAATTTGACGTGATTGCTGGAACTCAGCGATTACACTGGCCGCTGTGGTAGCGCTTCATTTAAGAGTTTAGATAAATAAGTCATTTTTTACTGAGGGATCAATCCTATCCGTTATCGCGCGCTGAAGAAATAGCGACAGTTTCAAAAACTAAATTTCATTGACTTTCTAACGGTGTCAGTCCGTTTGAGTTTCAACGGTTGGGTCACATATTTGTTACAACATGTATTTAGCGATATTTTTTTGATACTACTAGGTTGCATCGCTTTTAACAATGAAACGTTGACTGTGGGACTTAATTAAACTAACTTTGGACAGTCTCCTGATAAATGTGATAAAGGAGACAATTGGACTCCAAGAAATAACATTCTTGTTAACTTGACATGATTGCCGAAACTCAGCGATTACACTGGGCTCTGTGGTAGCGCTTCATTTAAGAATTAAGATAAAAAAAGTCATTTTTTTATTGTGGGACCAAATCCTAGCCCTTATCGCGCGCTAAAGAAATAGCGACAGTTTCAAGAACTACATTTCATTGACTTTCTAACGGTGTCAGTCCATTTGAGTTACAACGGTTGGGTCACATATTCGTACCAACATGTATTTAGCGATATTTTTCTAATATTGCTAGGATGCATCGCTTTTAACTATGAAACGATTGACTGTGGGACTTAATTGAGCTAACTTTGGACTGTCACCTTATAAATGTGATAAAGGAGACAATTGGACTCCAAGAAATAACATTCTTCTAAATTTGACGTGATTGCCGGAACTCAGCGATTACACTGGCCGCTGTGGTAGCGCTTCATTTAAGAGTTTAGATAAATAAGTCATTTTATACTGTGGGACCAATCCTATCCGTTATCGCGCGCTGAAGAAATAGCGACAGTTTCAAAAACTAAATTTCATTGACTTTCTAACGGTGTCAGTCCGTTTCAGTTACAACGGTTTGGTCACATATTCGTACCAACATGTATTTAGCGATAATTTTCTGATATTACTAGGTTCCATCGCTTTTAACTATAAAACGATTGACTGTGGGACTTAATTGAACTAACTTTGGACTCTGACCTGATAAATGTGATAAATGAGACAATTGGACTCCAAGAAATAACATTCTTCTTAATTTGACGGGATTGCCGGAACTCAGGGATTACACTGGGCTCTGTGGTAGCTCTTCATTTAAAAATTAAGATAAAGAAGTCATTTTTTTTATTGTAGGACCAATCCTAGCCATTATCGCGCGCTGAGGAAATAGCGACAGTTTCAAAAACTACATTTCATTGACTTTCTAACGGTGTCAGTCCGTTTGAGTTTCAACGGTTGTGTCACATATTCGTACCAACATGTATTTAGCGATATTTTTTTGATACTACTAGGTTGCATCGTTTTAACAATGAAACGTTGACTGTGGGACTTAATTGAACTAACTTTGGGCTGTGACCTGATAAATGTGAAAAATCAGACAATTGGACTCCAAGAAATAACATTCTTCTTAATTTGACGCGCTTGCCGGAACTCAGCGATTACACTGGCCGCTGTGGTAGCGCTTCATTTAGGAGTTTAGATAAATAAGTCATTCTTTACTGTGGGACCAATCCTATCCGTTATCGTGCGCTGAAGAAATAGCGACAGTTTCAAAAACTACATTTCATTGACTTTCTAACGGTGTCAGTCCCTTTCAGTGACAACGGTTTGGTCACAAATACGTACCAACATGTATTTAGCGATATTTTTCAGATATTACTATGTTGCGTTGCTTTAACTATGAAACGATTGACCGTGGGACTTAATTGAACTAACTTTGGACTGTCTCTTGATAAATGTGTAAAGTCAGACAATTGGACTCCAAGAAATACCATTCTTCTTAATTTGACGTGATTACCGGAACTCAGCGATTAGACTGGCCGCTGTAGTAGCGCTTCATTTAGGAGTTTAGATAAATAAGTCATTCTTTACCGTGGGATCAATCCTATCCGTTATCGCGCGCGGAAGAAATAGCGACTGTTTCAAAAACTAAATTTCATTGAATTTCTAACGTTGTCAGTCCGTTTCAGTTACAACGGTTTGGTCACATATTCGTACCAACATGTATTTAGCGATATTTTTCTGATGTTACTAGGTTGCATCGCTTTTAACAATGAAACGATTGACTGTGGGACTTAATTGAACTAACTTTGTCCTGTGACCTGATAAATGTGATAAATGAGACAATTGGACACCAAGAAATAACATTCTTCTTAATTTGACGTGATTGCCGGAACTGAGCGATTACACTGGCCGCTGTGGTAGCGCTTCATTTAAGAATTAAGATAAAAAAAGTCATTTTTTTATTGTGGGACCAATCCTAGCCGTTATCACGCGCTAAAGAAATAGCGACAGTTTCAAAAACTAAATTTCATTGAATTTCTAACGGTGTCAGTCCGTTTGAGTTTCAACGGTTGTGTCACATATTCGTTACAACATGTATTTAGCGATATTTTTTTGATACTACTAGGTTGCATCGCTTTTACAAATGAAACGTTGACTGTGGGACTTAATTAAACTAACTTTGGACAGTCCCCTGATAAATGTGATAAAGGAGACAATTGGACTCCAAGAAATAACATTCTTGTTAACTTGACATGATTGCCGAAACTCAGCGATTACACTGGGCTCTGTGGTAGCGCTTCATTTAAGAATTAAGATAAAAAAAGTCATTTTTTTATTGTGGGACCAAATCCTAGCCGTTATCGCGCGCTAAAGAAATAGCGACAGTTTCAAGAACTACATTTCATTGACTTTCTAACGGTGTCAGTCCCTTTCAGTGACAACAGTTTGGTCACAAATACGTACCAACATGTATTTAGCGATATTTTTCAGATATTACTATGTTGCGTTGCTTTAACTATGAAACGATTGACCGTGGGACTTAATTGAACTAACTTTGGACTGTCTCTTGATAAATGTGTAAAGTCAGACAATTGGACTCCAAGAAATACCATTCTTCTTAATTTGACGTGATTACCGGAACTCAGCGATTAGACTGGCCGCTGTAGTAGCGCTTCATTTAGGAGTTTAGATAAATAAGTCATTCTTTACCGTGGGATCAATCCTATCCGTTATCGCGCGCTGAAGAAATAGCGACTGTTTCAAAAACTAAATTTCATTGAATTTCTAACGTTGTCAGTCCGTTTCAGTTACAACGGTTTGGTCACATATTCGTACCAACATGTATTTAGCGATATTTTTCTGATGTTACTAGGTTGCATCGCTTTTAACTATGAAACGATTGACTGTGGGACTTAATTGAACTAACTTTGTCCTGTGACCTGATAAATGTGATAAATGAGACAATTGGACACCAAGAAATAACATTCTTCTTAATTTGAAGTGATTGCCGGAACTGAGCGATTACACTGGCCGCTGTGGTAGCGCTTCATTTAAGAGTTAAGATAAAAAAAGTCATTTTTTTATTGTGGGACCAATCCTAGCCGTTATCACGCGCTAAAGAAATAGCGACAGTTTCAAGAACTACATTTCATTGACTTTCTAACGGTGTCAGTCCATTTGAGTTACAACGGTTGGGTCACATATTCGTACCAACATGTATTTAGCGATATTTTTCTAATATTACTAGGTTGCATCGCTTTTAACTATGAAACGATTGACTGTGGGACTTAATTGAGCTAACTTTGGACTGTCACCTGATAAATGTGATAAAGGAGACAATTGGACTCCAAGAAATAATATTCTTCTAAATTTGACGTGATTGCCGGAACTCAGCGATTACACTGGCCGCTGTGGTAGCGCTTGATTTAAGAGTTTAGATAAATAAGTCATTTTTTACTGAGGGACCAATCCTATCCGTTATCGCGCGCTGAAGAAATAGCGACAGTTTCAAAAACTAAATTTCATTGAATTTCTAACGGTGTCAGTCCGTTTGAGTTTCAACGGTTGTGTCACATATTCGTTACAACATGTATTTAGCGATATTTTTTTGATACTACTAGGTTGCATCGCTTTTACAAATGAAACGTTGACTGTGGGACTTAATTAAACTAACTTTGGACAGTCCCCTGATAAATGTGATAAAGGAGACAATTGGACTCCAAGAAATAACATTCTTGTTAACTTGACATGATTGCCGAAACTCAGCGATTACACTGGGCTCTGTGGTAGCGCTTCATTTAAGAATTAAGATAAAAAAAATCATTTTTTTATTGTGGGACCAAATCCTAGCCCTTATCGCGCGCTAAAGAAATAGCGACAGTTTCAAGAACTACATTTCATTGACTTTCTAACGGTGTCAGTCCATTTGAGTTACAACGGTTGGGTCACATATTCGTACCAACATGTATTTAGCGATATTTTTCTAATATTGCTAGGATGCATCGCTTTTAACTATGAAACGATTGACTGTGGGACTTAATTGAGCTAACTTTGGACTGTCACCTAATAAATGTGATACAGGGGACAATTGGACTCCAAGAAATAACATTCTTCTAAATTTGACGTGATTGCCGGAACTCAGCGATTACACTGGCCGCTGTGGTAGCGCTTCATTTAAGAGTTTAGATAAATAAGTCATTTTATACTGTGGGACCAATCCTATCCGTTATAGCGCGCTGAAGAAATAGCGACAGTTTCAAAAACTAAATTTCATTGACTTTCTAACGGTGTCAGTCCGTTTCAGTTACAACGGTTTGGTCACATATTCGTACCAACATGTATTTAGCGATAATTTTCTGATATTACTAGGTTCCATCGCTTTTAACTATAAAACGATTGACTGTGTGACTTAATTGAACTAACTTTGGACTCTGACCAGATAAATGTGATAAATGAGACAATTGGACTCCAAGAAATAACATTCTTCTTAATTTGACGGGATTGCCGGAACTCAGGGATTACACTGGGCTCTGTGGTAGCTCTTCATTTAAAAATTAAGATAAAGAAGTCATTTTTTTTATTGTAGGACCAATCCTAGCCATTATCGCGCGCTGAGGAAATAGCGACAGTTTCAAAAACTACATTTCATTGACTTTCTAACGGTGTCAGTCCGTTTGAGTTTCAACGGTTGTGTCACATATTCGTACCAACATGTATTTAGCGATATTTTTTTGATACTACTAGGTTGCATCGTTTTAACAATGAAACGTTGACTGTGGGACTTAATTGAACTAACTTTGGGCTGTGACCTGATAAATGTGAAAAATCAGACAATTGGACTCCAAGAAATAACATTCTTCTTAATTTGACGCGCTTGCCGGAACTCAGCGATTACACTGGCCGCTGTGGTAGCGCTTCATTTAGGAGTTTAGATAAATAAGTCATTTTTTACTGTGGGACCAATCCTATCCGTTATCGTGCGCTGAAGAAATAGCGACAGTTTCAAAAACTACATTTCATTGACTTTCTAACGGTGTCAGTCCCTTTCAGTGACAACGATTTGGTCACAAATACGTACCAACATGTATTTAGCGATATTTTTCAGATATTACTATGTTGCGTTGCTTTAACTATGAAACGATTGACCGTGGGACTTAATTGAACTAACTTTGGACTGTCTCTTGATAAATGTGATAAAGGAGACAATTGGACTCAAAGAAATAACATTCTTGTTAACTTGACATGATTGCCGAAACTCAGCGATTACACGGGGCTTTGTGGTAGCGCTTCATTTAAGAATTAAGATAAAAAAAGTCATTTTTTTATTGTGGGACAAATACTAGCCGTTATCGCGCGCTGAGGAAATAGCGACAGTTTCAAAAACTACATTTCATTGTCTTTCTAACGGTGTCAGTCCGTTTGAGTTTCAACGGTTGTGTCACATATTCGTACCAACATGTATTTAGCCATATTTTTTTGATATTACTAGGTTGCATCGCTTTTAACAATGAAACGTTAACTGTGGGATTTAATTGAACTAACTTTGGACTGTGACCTGATAAATGTGAAAAATCAGACAATTGGACTCCAAGAAATGACATTCTTCTAAATTTGACGTGATTGTCGGAACTCAGCGATTACACTTGCCGCTGTGGTAGCGCTTCATTTAAGAGTTTAGATAAATAAGTCATTCTTTACTGTGGGACCAATCCTATCCGTTATCGCGCGCTGAGGAAATAGCGACAGTTTCAAAAACTACATTTCATTGACTTTCTAACGGTGTCAGTCCGTTTGAGTTACAACGGTTGGGTCACATATTCGTACCAACATGTATTTAGCGATATTTTTCTGATATTATTAGGTTGCATCGCTTTTAACAATGAAACGATTGACTGTGGAACTTAATTGAACTAACTTTGGGATGTGACCTGATAAATGTGAAAAATCAGACAATTGGACTCCAGGAAATTACATTCTTCTTAATTTGACGTGATTGCCGGAACTCAGCGATTACACTGGCCGCTGTGGTAGCGCTTCATTTAGGAGTTTAGATAAATAAGTCATTCTTTACTGTGGGACCAATCCTATCCGTTATCGCGCGCTGAAGAGATAGCGACAGTTTCAAAAACTACATTTCATTGACTTTCTAACGGTGTCAGTCCCTTTCAGTTACAACGGTTTGGTCACAAATACGTACCAACATGTATTTAGCGATATTTTTCTGATACTACTAGATTGCGTCGCTTTTAACTATGAAACGATTGACTGTGGGACTTAATTGAACTAACTTTGGACTGTCTCCTGATAAATGTGATAAAGGAGACAATTGGACTCCAAGAAATAACATTCTTGTTAACTTGACATGATTGCCGAAACTCAGCGATTACACTTGGCTCTGTGGTAGCGCTTCATTTAAGAATTAAGATAAAAAAAGTCATTTTTTTATTGTGGGACCAATCCTAGCCGTTATCGCGCGCTAAAGAAATAGCGACAGTTTCAAGAACTACATTTCATTGACTTTCTAACGGTGTCAGTCCATTTGAGTTACAACGGTTGGATCACATATTCGTACCAACATGTATTTAGCGATATTTTTCTAACATTACTAGGTTGCATCGCTTTTAACTATGAAACGTTGACTGTGGGACTTAATTGAACTAACTTTGGACTGTGACCTGATAAATGTGAAAAATCAGACAATTGGACTCCAAGAAATAACATTCTTCTAAATTTGACGTGATTGCCGGAACTCAGCGATTACACTGGCCGCTGTGGTAGCGCTTCATTTAAGAGTTTAGATAAATAAATCATTTTTTACTGTGGGATCAATCCTATCCGTTATCGCGCGCTGAAGAAATAGCGACAGTTTCAAAAACTAAATTTCATTGACTTTCTAACGGTGTCAGTCCGTTTCAGTTAAAACGGTTTGGTCACATATTCGTACCAACATGTATTTAGCGATATTTTTCTAACATTACTAGGTTGCATCGCTTTTAACTATGAAACGTTGACTGTGGGACTTAATTGAACTAACTTTGGGCTGTGACCTGATAAATGTGAAAAATCGGACAATTGGACTCCAAGAAATAACATTCTTCTTAATTTGACGTGATTGCCGGAACTCAGCGATTACACTGGCCGCTGTGGTAGTGCTTCATTTAGGAGTTTAGATAAATAAGTCATTCTTTACTGTGGGATCAATCCCGTCCGTTATCGCGCGCTGAAGAAATAGCGACTGTTTCAAAAACTAAATTTCATTGAATTTCTAACGGTGTCAGTCCGTTTCAGTTACAACGGTTTGGTCACATATTCATACCAACATGTATTTAGCGATATTTTTCTGATACTACTAGGTTGCATCGCTTTTAACTATGAAACGTTGACTGTGGGACTTAATTGAACTAACTTTGGACTGTGACCTGATAAATGTGAAAAATCAGACAATTGGACTCCAAGAAATAACATTCTTCTAAATTTGACGTGATAGCCTGAACTCAGCGATTACACTGGCCGCTGTGGTAGCGCTTCATTTAAGAGTTTAGATAAATAAGTCATTCTTTACTTTTGGACCAATCCTATCCGTTATCGCGCGCTGAGGAAATAGCGACAGTTTCAAAAACTACATTTCATTGACTTTCTAACGGTGTCAGTCCGTTTGAGTTACAACGGTTGGGTCACATATTCGTACCAACATGTATTTAGCGATATTATTCAGATATTACTAGGTTGCATCGCCTTTAACAATGAAACGATTGACTGTGGTACTTAATTGAACTAACTTTGGACAGTGATCTGATAAATGTGATAAATGAGACAATTGGACTCCAAGAAATAACATTCTTCTAAATTTGACGTGATTGCCGGAACTCAGCGATTACACTGGCCGCTGTGGTAGCGCTTCATTTAAGAGTTTAGATAAATAAATCATTTTTTACTGTGGGAACAATCCTATCCTATATCGCGCGCCGAAGAAATAGCAACAGTTTCAAAAACTAAATTTCATTGAATTTCTAACGGTGTCAGTCCGTTTCAGTTACAACGGTTTGGTCACATATTTGTACCAACATGTATTTATCGATAATTTTCTGATATTGCTAGGCTGCATCGCTTTTAACAATGAAACGTTGACTGTGGGACTTAATTGAACTAACTTTGGGCTGTGACCTGATAAATGTGAAAAATCAGACAATTGGACTCCAAGAAATAACATTCTTCTTAATTTGACGTGATTGCCGGAACTCAGCGATTACACTGGCCGCTGTGGTAGCGCTTCATTTAGGAGTTTAGATAAATAAGTCATTCTTTACTGTGGGACCAATCCCATCCGTTTTCGCGCGCTGAAGAAATAGCGACTGTTTCAAAAACTAAATTTCATTGAATTTCTAACGGTTTCAGTCCGTTTCAGTTACAACGGTTTGGTCACATATTCATACCAACATGTATTTAGCCATATTTTTCTGATACTACTAGGTTGCATCGCTTTTAACTATGAAACGATTGACTGTGGGAGTTAATTGAATTAACTTTGGACTGTGTCCTGATAAATGTGATAAATGAGACAATTGGACTCCAAGAAATAACATTCTTGTTAACTTGACATGATTGCCGAAACTCAGCGATTACACTGGGCTCTGTGGTAGCGCTTCATTTAAGAATTAAGATAGAAAAAGTCATTTTTTTATTGTGGGACCAATCCTATCTGTTATCGCGCGCTGAAGAGATAGCGACAGTTTCAAGAACTACATTTCATTGACTTTCTAACGGTGTCAGTCCCTTTCAGTTACAACGGTTTGGTCACAAATACGTACCAACATGTATTTAGCGATATTTTTCTGATACTACTAGATTGCGTCGCTTTTAACTATGAAACGATTGACTGTGGGACTTAATTGAACTAACTTTGGACTGTCTCCTGATAAATGTGATAAAGGAGACAATTGGACTCCAAGAAATAACATTCTTGTTAACTTGACATGATTGCCGAAACTCAGCGATTACACTGGGCTCTGTGGTAGCGCTTCATTTAAGAATTAAGATAAAAAAAGTCATTTTTTTATTGTGGGACCAATCCTAGCCGTTATCGCGCGCTAAAGAAATAGCGACAGTTTCAAGAACTACATTTCATTGACTTTCTAACGGTGTCAGTCCATTTGAGTTACAACGGTTGGATCACATATTCGTACCAACATGTATTTAGCGATATTTTTCTAACATTACTAGGTTGCATCGCTTTTAACTATGAAACGTTGACTGTGGGACTTAATTGAACTAACTTTGGACTGTGACCTGATAAATGTGAAAAATCAGACAATTGGACTCCAAGAAATAACATTCTTCTAAATTTGACGTGATTGCCGGAACTCAGCGATTACACTGGCCGCTGTGGTAGCGCTTCATTTAAGAGTTTAGATAAATAAATCATTTTTTACTGTGGGATCAATCCTATCCGTTATCGCGCGCTGAAGAAATAGCGACAGTTTCAAAAACTAAATTTCATTGACTTTCTACCGGTGTCAGTCCGTTTCAGTTAAAACGGTTTGGTCACATATTCGTACCAACATGTATTTAGCGATATTTTTCTAACATTACTAGGTTGCATCGCTTTTAACTATGAAACGTTGACTGTGGGACTTAATTGAACTAACTTTGGGCTGTGACCTGATAAATGTGAAAAATCGGACAATTGGACTCCAAGAAATAACATTCTTCTTAATTTGACGTGATTGCCGGAACTCAGCGATTACACTGGCCGCTGTGGTAGTGCTTCATTTAGGAGTTTAGATAAATAAGTCATTCTTTACTGTGGGATCAATCCCGTCCGTTATCGCGCGCTGAAGAAATAGCGACTGTTTCAAAAACTAAATTTCATTGAATTTCTAACGGTGTCAGTCCGTTTCAGTTACAACGGTTTGGTCACATATTCATACCAACATGTATTTAGCGATATTTTTCTGATACTACTAGGTTGCATCGCTTTTAACTATGAAACGTTGACTGTGGGACTTAATTGAACTAACTTTGGACTGTGACCTGATAAATGTGAAAAATCAGACAATTGGACTCCAAGAAATAACATTCTTCTAAATTTGACGTGATAGCCGGAACTCAGCGATTACACTGGCCGCTGTGGTAGCGCTTCATTTAAGAGTTTAGATAAATAAGTCATTCTTTACTTTTGGACCAATCCTATCCGTTATCGCGCGCTGAGGAAATAGCGACAGTTTCAAAAACTACATTTCATTGACTTTCTAACGGTGTCAGTCCGTTTGAGTTACAACGGTTGGGTCACATATTCGTACCAACATGTATTTAGCGATATTATTCAGATATTACTAGGTTGCATCGCCTTTAACAATGAAACGATTGACTGTGGTACTTAATTGAACTAACTTTGGACAGTGATCTGATAAATGTGATAAATGAGACAATTGGACTCCAAGAAATAACATTCTTCTAAACTTGACGTGATTGCCGGAACTCAGCGATTACACTGGCCGCTGTGGTAGCGCTTCATTTAAGAGTTTAGATAAATAAATCATTTTTTACTGTGGGAACAATCCTATCCTATATCGCGCGCCGAAGAAATAGCAACAGTTTCAAAAACTAAATTTCATTGAATTTCTAACGGTGTCAGTCCGTTTCAGTTAAAACGGTTTGGTCACATATTCGTACCAACATGTATTTAGCGATATTTTTCTAACATTACTAGGTTGCATCGCTTTTAACTATGAAACGTTGACTGTGGGACTTAATTGAACTAACTTTGGGCTGTGACCTGATAAATGTGAAAAATCGGACAATTGGACTCCAAGAAATAACATTCTTCTTAATTTGACGTGATTGCCGGAACTCAGCGATTACACTGGCCGCTGTGGTAGTGCTTCATTTAGGAGTTTAGATAAATAAGTCATTCTTTACTGTGGGATCAATCCCGTCCGTTATCGCGCGCTGAAGAAATAGCGACTGTTTCAAAAACTAAATTTCATTGAATTTCTAACGGTGTCAGTCCGTTTCAGTTACAACGGTTTGGTCACATATTCATACCAACATGTATTTAGCGATATTTTTCTGATACTACTAGGTTGCATCGCTTTTAACTATGAAACGTTGACTGTGGGACTTAATTGAACTAACTTTGGACTGTGACCTGATAAATGTGAAAAATCAGACAATTGGACTCCAAGAAATAACATTCTTCTAAATTTGACGTGATAGCCGGAACTCAGCGATTACACTGGCCGCTGTGGTAGCGCTTCATTTAAGAGTTTAGATAAATAAGTCATTCTTTACTTTTGGACCAATCCTATCCGTTATCGCGCGCTGAGGAAATAGCGACAGTTTCAAAAACTACATTTCATTGACTTTCTAACGGTGTCAGTCCGTTTGAGTTACAACGGTTGGGTCACATATTCGTACCAACATGTATTTAGCGATATTATTCAGATATTACTAGGTTGCATCGCCTTTAACAATGAAACGATTGACTGTGGTACTTAATTGAACTAACTTTGGACAGTGATCTGATAAATGTGATAAATGAGACAATTGGACTCCAAGAAATAACATTCTTCTAAACTTGACGTGATTGCCGGAACTCAGCGATTACACTGGCCGCTGTGGTAGCGCTTCATTTAAGAGTTTAGATAAATAAATCATTTTTTACTGTGGGAACAATCCTATCCTATATCGCGCGCCGAAGAAATAGCAACAGTTTCAAAAACTAAATTTCATTGAATTTCTAACGGTGTCAGTCCGTTTCAGTTACAACGGTTTGGTCACATATTTGTACCAACATGTATTTATCGATAATTTTCTGATATTGCTAGGCTGCATCGCTTTTAACAATGAAACGTTGACTGTGGGACTTAATTGAACTAACTTTGGGCTGTGACCTGATAAATGTGAAAAATCAGACAATTGGACTCCAAGAAATAACATTCTTCTTAATTTGACGTGATTGCCGGAACTCAGCGATTACACTGGCCGCTGTGGTAGCGCTTCATTTAGGAGTTTAGATAAATAAGTCATTCTTTACTGTGGGACCAATCCCATCCGTTTTCGCGCGCTGAAGAAATAGCGACTGTTTCAAAAACTAAATTTCATTGAATTTCTAACGGTTTCAGTCCGTTTCAGTTACAACGGTTTGGTCACATATTCATACCAACATGTATTTAGCCATATTTTTCTGATACTACTAGGTTGCATCGCTTTTAACTATGAAACGATTGACTGTGGGACTTAATTGAACTAACTTTGGACTGTGTCCTGATAAATGTGATAAATGAGACAATTGGACTCCAAGAAATAACATTCTTGTTAACTTGACATGATTGCCGAAACTCAGCGATTACACTGGGCTCTGTCGTAGCGCTTCATTTAAGAATTAAGATAGAAAAAGTCATTTTTTTATTGTGGGACCAATACTAGCCGTTGTCGCGCGCTAAAGAAATAGCGACAGTTTCAAGAACTACATTTCATTGACTTTCCAACGGTGTCAGTCCGTTTGAGTTACAACGGTTGGGTCACATATTCGTACCAACATGTATTTAGCGATTTTTTTCTGATATTACTAGGTTGCATCGCTTTTAACTATGAAACGTTGACTGTGGGACTTAAATGAACTAACTTTGGACTGTGACCTGATAAATGTGAAAAATCAGACAATTGGACTCCAATAAATAACAATCTTCTAAATTTGACGTGATTGCCGGAACTCAGCAATTACACTGGCCGTTGTGGTAGCGCTTCATTTAAGAGTTTAGATAAATAAGTCATTCTTTAATGTGGGACCAATCCTATCCGTTATCGCGCGCTGAGGAAATAGCGACAGTTTCAAAAACTACATTTTATTGACTTTCTAACGGTGTCAGTCTGTTTGAGTTACAACGGTTGGGTCACATATTCGTACCAACATGTATTTAGCGATATTTTTCAGATATTACTAGGTTGCATCGCTTTTAAAAATGAAACGATTGACTGTGGGACTTAATTGAACTAACTTTGGACAGTGATCTGATAAATGTGATAAATGAGACAATTGGACTCCAAGAAATAACATTCTTCTAAATTTGACGTGATTGCCGGAACTCAGCGATTACACTGGCCGCTGTGGTAGCGCTTCATTTAAGAGTTTAGATAAATAAATCATTCTTTACTGTGGGACCAATCCTATCCGTTATCGCGCGCTGAGGAAATAGCGACAGTTTCAAAAACTACATTTCATTGACTTTCTAACGGTGTCAGTCTGTTTGAGTTACAACGGTTGGGTCACATATTCGTACCAACATGTATTTAGCGATATTTTTCTGATATTACTAGGTTGCATCGCTTTTAACAATGATACGATTGACTGTGGGACTTAATTGAACTAACTTTGGACAGTGATCTGATAAATGTGATAAATGAGACAATTGGACTCCAAGAAATAACATTCTTCTAAATTTGACGTGATTGCCGGAACTCAGCGATTACACTGGCCGCTGTGGTAGCGCTTCATTTAAGAGTTTAGATAAATAAATCATTTTTTACTGTGGGAACAATCCTATCCTATATCGCGCGCTGAAGAAATATCAACAGTTTCAAAAACTAAATTTCATTGACTTTCTAACGGTGTCAGTCCGTTTCAGTTACAACGGTTTGGTCACATATTTGTACCAACATGTATTTATCGATAATTTTCTGATATTGCTAGGCTGCATCGCTTTTAACAATGAAACGTTGACTGTGGGACTTAATTGAACTAACTTTGGGCTGTGACCTGATAAATGTGAAAAATCAGACAATTGGACTCCAAGAAATAACATTCTTCTTAATTTGACGTGATTGCCGGAACTCAGCGATTACACTGGCCGCTGTGGTAGCGCTTCATTTAGGAGTTTAGATAAATAAGTCATTCTTTACTGTGGGACCAATCCCATCCGTTTTCGCGCGCTGAAGAAATAGCGACTGTTTCAAAAACTAAATTTCATTGAATTTCTAACGGTTTCAGTCCGTTTCAGTTACAACGGTTTGGTCACATATTCATACCAACATGTATTTAGCCATATTTTTCTGATATTACTAGGTTGCATCGCTTTTAACTATGAAACGTTGACTGTGGGACTTAAATGAACTAACTTTGGACTGTGACCTGATAAATGTGAAAAATCAGACAATTGGACTCCAATAAATAACATTCTTCTAAATTTGACGTGATTGCCAGACCTCAGCGATTACACTGGCCGTTGTGGTAGCGCTTCATTTAAGAGTTTAGATAAATAAGTCATTCTTTAATGTGGGACCAATCCTCTCCGTTATCGCGCGCCGAAGAAATAGCAACAGTTTCAAAAACTACATTTCATTGACTTTCTAACGGTGTCAGTCTGTTTGAGTTACAACGGTTGGGTCACATATTCGTACCAACATGTATTTAGCGATATTTTTCAGATATTTCTAGGTTGCATCGCTTTTAACAATGAAACGATTGACTGTGGGACTTAATTGAACTAACTTTGGACAGTGATCTGATAAATGTGATAAATGAGACAATTGGACTCCAAGAAATAACATTCTTCTAAATTTGACGTGATTGCCGGAACTCAGCGATTACACTGGCCGCTGTGGTAGCGCTTCATTTAAGAGTTTAGATAAATAAATCATTCTTTACTGTGGGACCAATCCTATCCATTATCGCGCGCTGAGGAAATAGCGACAGTTTCAAAAACTACATTTCATTGACTTTCTAACGGTGTCAGTCTGTTTGAGTTACAACGGTTGGGTCACATATTCGTACCAACATGTATTTAGCGATATTTTTCTGATATTACTAGGTTGCATCGCTTTTAACAATGATACGATTGACTATGGGACTTAATTGAACTAACTTTGGACAGTGATCTGATAAATGTGATAAATGAGACAATTGGATTCCAAGAAATAACATTCTTGTTAATTTGACGTGATTGCCGGAACTCAGCGATTACATTGGCCGCTGTGGTAGCGCTTCCTTTAAGAGTTTAGATAAATAAATCATTTTTTACTGTGGGACCAATCCTATCCGTTATTGCGCGCTGAAGAAATAGTGACAGTTTCAAAAACTACATTTCATTGACTTTCTAACGGTGTCAGTCCCTTTCAGTTACAACGGTTTGCTCACAAATACGTACCAACATGTATTTAGCGATATTTTTCAGATATTTCTAGGTTGCATCGCTTTTAACAATGAAACGATTGACTGTGGGACTTAATTGAACTAACTTTGGACAGTGATCTGATAAATGTGATAAATGAGACAATTGGACTCCAAGAAATAACATTCTTCTAAATTTGACGTGATTGCCGGAACTCAGCGATTACACTGGCCGCTGTGGTAGCGCTTCATTTAAGAGTTTAGATAAATAAATCATTCTTTACTGTGGGACCAATCCTATCCATTATCGCGCGCTGAGGAAATAGCGACAGTTTCAAAAACTACATTTCATTGACTTTCTAACGGTGTCAGTCTGTTTGAGTTACAACGGTTGGGTCACATATTCGTACCAACATGTATTTAGCGATATTTTTCTGATATTACTAGGTTGCATCGCTTTTAACAATGATACGATTGACTATGGGACTTAATTGAACTAACTTTGGACAGTGATCTGATAAATGTGATAAATGAGACAATTGGATTCCAAGAAATAACATTCTTGTTAATTTGACGTGATTGCCGGAACTCAGCGATTACATTGGCCGCTGTGGTAGCGCTTCCTTTAAGAGTTTAGATAAATAAATCATTTTTTACTGTGGGACCAATCCTATCCGTTATTGCGCGCTGAAGAAATAGTGACAGTTTCAAAAACTACATTTCATTGACTTTCTAACGGTGTCAGTCCCTTTCAGTTACAACGGTTTGCTCACAAATACGTACCAACATGTATTTAGCGATATTTTTCAGATATTACTAGGTTGCGTTGCTTTTAACTATGAAACGATTGACTGTGGGACTTAATTGAACTAACTTTGGACAGTGATCTGATAAATGTGATAAATGAGACAATTGGACTCCAAAAAATAACATTCTTGTTAATTTGACGTGATTGCCGGAACTCAGCGATTACATTGGCCGCTGTGGTAGCGCTTCATTTAGGAGTTTAGATAAATAAGTCATTCTTTACTGTGGGACCAATCCTATCCGTTATCGCGCGCTGAAGAAATAGCGACTGTTTCAAAAACTAAATTTTATTGAATTTCTAACGGTGTCAGTCCGTTTCAGTTACAACGGTTTGGTCACATATTCGTACCAACATGTATTTAGCGATATTTTTCTGATATTACTAGGTTGCATCGCTTTTAACTATGAAACGATTGACTGTGGGACTTATATGAACTAACTTTGGACTCTGGCCTGATAAATGTGATAAATGAGACAATTGGACACCAAGAAATAACTTCTTCTTAATTTGACGTGATTGCCGGAACTCAGCGATTACACTGGCCGCTGTGGTAGCGCTTCATTTAAGAGTTTAGATAAATAAGTCATTCTTTACTGTGGGACCAATCCTATCCGTTATTGCGCGCTGAAGAAATAGCGACAGTTTCAAAAACTACATTTCATTGACTTTCTAACGGTGTCAGTCCGTTTCAGTTACAACGGTTTGGTCACAAGTACGTACCAACATGTATTTAGCGATATTTTTCAGATATTACTAGGTTGCGTTGCTTTTAACTATGAAACGATTGACTGTGGGACTTAATTGAACTAACTTTGGACAGTGATCTGAAAAATGTGATAAAGGAGACAATTGGACTCCAAGAAATAACATTCTTGTTAATTTGACGTGATTGCCGGAACTCAGCGATTACATTGGCCGCTGTGGTAGCGCTTCATTTAAGAGTTTAGATAAATAAATCATTTTTTACTGTGGGACCAATCCTATCCGTTATTGCGCGCTGAAGAAATAGTGACAGTTTCAAAAACTACATTTCATTGACTTTCTAACGGTGTCAGTCCCTTTCAGTTACAACGGTTTGCTCACAAATACGTACCAACATGTATTTAGCGATATTTTTCAGATATTACTAGGTTGCGTTGCTTTTAACTATGAAACGATTGACTGTGGGACTTAATTGAACTAACTTTGGACAGTGATCTGATAAATGTGATAAATGAGACAATTGGACTCCAAAAAATAACATTCTTGTTAATTTGACGTGATTGCCGGAACTCAGCGATTACATTGGCCGCTGTGGTAGCGCTTCATTTAGGAGTTTAGATAAATAAGTCATTCTTTACTGTGGGACCAATCCTATCCGTTATCGCGCGCTGAAGAAATAGCGACTGTTTCAAAAACTAAATTTTATTGAATTTCTAACGGTGTCAGTCCGTTTCAGTTACAACGGTTTGGTCACATATTCGTACCAACATGTATTTAGCGATATTTTTCTGATATTACTAGGTTGCATCGCTTTTAACAATGATACGATTGACTGTGGGACTTAATTGAACTAACTTTGGACAGTGATCTGATAAATGTGATAAATGAGACAATTGGACTCCAAGAAATAACATTCTTGTTAATTTGACGTGATTGCCGGAACTCAGCGATTACATTGGCCGCTGTGGTAGCGCTTCCTTTAAGAGTTTAGATAAATAAATCATTTTTTACTGTGGGACCAATCCTATCCGTTATTCCGCGCTGAAGAAATAGTGACAGTTTCAAAAACTACATTTCATTGACTTTCTAACGGTGTCAGTCCCTTTCAGTTACAACGGTTTGCTCACAAATACGTACCAACATGTATTTAGCGATATTTTTCAGATATTACTAGGTTTCGTTGCTTTTAACTATGAAACGATTGACTGTGGGACTTAATTGAACTAACTTTGGACAGTGATCTGATAAATGTGATAAATGAGACAATTGGACTCCAAAAAATAACATTCTTGTTAATTTGACGTGATTGCCGGAACTCAGCGATTACATTGGCCGCTGTGGTAGCGCTTCATTTAGGAGTTTAGATAAATAAGTCATTCTTTACTGTGGGACCAATCCTATCCGTTATCGCGCGCTGAAGAAATAGCGACTGTTTCAAAAACTAAATTTTATTGAATTTCTAACGGTGTCAGTCCGTTTCAGTTACAACGGTTTGGTCACATATTCGTACCAACATGTATTTAGCGATATTTTTCTGATATTACTAGGTTGCATCGCTTTTAACTATGAAACGATTGACTGTGGGACTTATATGAACTAACTTTGGACTCTGGCCTGATAAATGTGATAAATGAGACAATTGGACACTAAGAAATAACTTCTTCTTAATTTGACGTGATTGCCGGAACTCAGCGATTACACTGGCCGCTGTGGTAGCGCTTCATTTAAGAGTTTAGATAAATAAGTCATTCTTTACTGTGGGACCAATCCTATCCGTTATTGCGCGCTGAAGAAATAGCGACAGTTTCAAAAACTACATTTCATTGACTTTCTAACGGTGTCAGTCCGTTTCAGTTACAACGGTTTGGTCACAAGTACGTACCAACATGTATTTAGCGATATTTTTCAGATATTACTAGGTTGCGTTGCTTTTAACTATGAAACGATTGACTGTGGGACTTAATTGAACTAACTTTGGACAGTGATCTGATAAATGTGATAAAGGAGACAATTGGACTCCAAGAAATAACATTCTTGTTAATTTGACGTGATTGCCGGAACTCAGCGATTACACTGGGCATTATGGTAGCACTTCATTTAAAAATTAAGCTAAAAAAAGTCATTTTTTTACTGTGGGACCTATCGTAGCCGTTAGCGCGCGTTGAATAAAAAACGACAGTTTTAAAAACTACATTTCATTGACTTTCTAACGGTGTCAATCCGTTTGAGTTTCAACGGTTGTGTCAAATATTCGTACCAACATGTATTTAGCGATATTTTTCTGATATTACTAGGTTGCATCGCTTTTAACTATGAAACGATTGACTGTGGGATTTATATGAACTAACTTTGGACTCAGACCTGATAAATGTGATAAATGAGACAATTGAACTCCAAGAAATAACATTCTTCTTAATTTGACGTGATTGCCGGACCTCAGCGATTACACTGGCCGTTGTGGTAGCGCTTCATTTAAGAGTTTAGATAAATAAAGCATTTTTTACTGTGGGACCAATCCTATCCGTTATTGCGCGCTGAAGAAATAGCGACAGTTTCAAGAACTACATTTCATTGAATTTCTAACGGTGTCAGTCCGTTTCAGTTACAACGGTTGGGTCACATATTCGTACCAACATGTATTTAGCGATATTTTTCTGATATTACTAGGTTGCATCGCTTTTAGCTATGAAACGATTGACTGTGGGACTTATATGAACTAACTTTGGACTCTGACCTGATAAATGTGATAAAGGAGACAATTGGACTACAAGAAAAAACATTCTTCTTAATTTGACATGATTGCCGAACCTCAGCGATTACACTGGGCTCTGTGGTAGCGCTTCATTTAAGAGTTTAGATAAATAAGTCATTTTTTACTGTGGGACCAATCCTATCCGTTATTGCGCGCTGAAGAAATAGCGACAGTTTCAAAAACTACATTTCATTGACTTTCTAACGGTGTCAGTCCCTTTCAGTAACAACGGTTTGGTCACAAATACGTACCAACATGTATTTAGCGATATTTTTCAGATATTACTAGGTTGCGTTGCTTTTAACTATGAAACGATTGACTGTGGGACTTAATTGAACTAACTTTGGACTGTCTCTTGATAAATGTGATAAAGGAGACAATTGGACTCTAAGAAATAACATTCTTCTAAATTTGACGTGATTGCCGGAACTCAGCGATTACACTGGCCGCTGTGGTAACGCTTCATTTAAAAATTAAGCAAAAAAAAGTCATTTTTTTACTGTGGGACCTATCCTAGCCGTTAGCGCGCGTGGATGAAAAAGCGACAGTTTCAAAAACTACATTTCATTGACTTTCTAACGGTGTCAGTCCGTTTGAGTTACAACGGTTGGGTCACATATTCGTACGAACATGTATTTAGCGAAATTTTTCTGATACTACTAGGTTGCCTCGCTTTTAACTATGAAACGATTGACTGTGGGACTTAATTGAGCTAACTTTGGACTGTCACCTGATAAATGTGATAAAGGAGACAATTGGACTACAAGAAAAAAGATTCTTCTTAATTTGACATGATTGCCGAAACTCAGCGATTACACTGGGCTCTGTGGTAACGCTTCATTTAAGAATTATTATAAAAAAAATCATTTTTTTATTGTGGGACCAATCCTAGCCATTATCGCGCGCTGAGGAAATAGCGACAGTTTCAAAAACTACATTTTATTGACTTTCTAACGGTGTCAGTCCGTTTGAGTTTGAACGGTTGTGTCGCATATTCGTACCAACATATATTTAGCGATAATTTTTTGATATTACTAGGTTGCATCGCTTTCAACAATAAAACGTTGATTGTGGGACTTAATTGAACTAACTTTGGACTGTGACCTGATAAATGTGAAAAATCAGACAATTGGACACCAAGAAATAACATTCTTCTAAATTTGACGTGATTGCCGGAACTCAGCGATTACACTGGGCTCTGTGGTAGCGCTTCATTTAAGAATTAAGATAAAAAAAAAGCATTTTTTTATTATGGGACCAATACTAGCCGTTATCGCGCGCTAAAGAAATAGCGACAGTTTCAAGAACTACATTTCATTGAATTTCTAACGGTGTCAGTCCGTTTCAGTTACAACGGTTGGGTCACATATTCGTACCAACATGTATTTAGCGATATTTTTCTGATATTACTAGGTTGCATCGCTTTTAGCTATGAAACGATTGACTGTGGGACTTATATGAACTAACTTTGGACTCTGACCTGATAAATGTGATAAAGGAGACAATTGGACTACAAGAAAAAACATTCTTCTTAATTTGACATGATTGCCGAACCTCAGCGATTACACTGGGCTCTGTGGTAGCGCTTCATTTAAGAGTTTAGATAAATAAGTCATTTTTTACTGTGGGACCAATCCTATCCGTTATTGCGCGCTGAAGAAATAGCGACAGTTTCAAAAACTACATTTCATTGACTTTCTAACGGTGTCAGTCCCTTTCAGTAACAACGGTTTGGTCACAAATACGTACCAACATGTATTTAGCGATATTTTTCAGATATTACTAGGTTGCGTTGCTTTTAACTATGAAACGATTGACTGTGGGACTTAATTGAACTAACTTTGGACTGTCTCTTGATAAATGTGATAAAGGAGACAATTGGACTCTAAGAAATAACATTCTTCTAAATTTGACGTGATTGCCGGAACTCAGCGATTACACTGGCCGCTGTGGTAACGCTTCATTTAAAAATTAAGCAAAAAAAAGTCATTTTTTTACTGTGGGACCTATCCTAGCCGTTAGCGCGCGTGGATGAAAAAGCGACAGTTTCAAAAACTACATTTCATTGAATTTCTAACGGTGTCAGTCCGTTTGAGTTACAACGGTTGGGTCACATATTCGTACGAACATGTATTTAGCGAAATTTTTCTGATACTACTAGGTTGCATCGCTTTTAACTATGAAACGATTGACTGTGGGACTTAATTGAGCTAACTTTGGACTGTCACCTGATAAATGTGATAAAGGAGACAATTGGACTACAAGAAAAAAGATTCTTCTTAATTTGACATGATTGCCGAAACTCAGCGATTACACTGGGCTCTGTGGTAACGCTTCATTTAAGAATTATTATAAAAAAAATCATTTTTTTATTGTGGGACCAATCCTAGCCATTATCGCGCGCTGAGGAAATAGCGACAGTTTCAAAAACTACATTTTATTGACTTTCTAACGGTGTCAGTCCGTTTGAGTTTGAACGGTTGTGTCGCATATTCGTACCAACATATATTTAGCGATAATTTTTTGATATTACTAGGTTGCATCGCTTTCAACAATAAAACGTTGATTGTGGGACTTAATTGAACTAACTTTGGACTGTGACCTGATAAATGTGAAAAATCAGACAATTGGACACCAAGAAATAACATTCTTCTAAATTTGACGTGATTGCCGGAACTCAGCGATTACACTGGGCTCTGTGGTAGCGCTTCATTTAAGAATTAAGATAAAAAAAAAGCATTTTTTTATTATGGGACCAATACTAGCCGTTATCGCGCGCTAAAGAAATAGCGACAGTTTCAAGAACTACATTTCATTGAATTTCTAACGGTGTCAGTCCGTTTCAGTTACAACGGTTGGGTCACATATTCGTACCAACATGTATTTAGCGATATTTTTCTGATATTACTAGGTTGCATCGCTTTTAGCTATGAAACGATTGACTGTGGGACTTATATGAACTAACTTTGGACTCTGACCTGATAAATGTGATAAAGGAGACAATTGGACTACAAGAAAAAACATTCTTCTTAATTTGACATGATTGCCGAACCTCAGCGATTACACTGGGCTCTGTGGTAGCGCTTCATTTAAGAGTTTAGATAAATAAGTCATTTTTTACTGTGGGACCAATCCTATCCGTTATTGCGCGCTGAAGAAATAGCGACAGTTTCAAAAACTACATTTCATTGACTTTCTAACGGTGTCAGTCCCTTTCAGTAACAACGGTTTGGTCACAAATACGTACCAACATGTATTTAGCGATATTTTTCAGATATTACTAGGTTGCGTTGCTTTTAACTATGAAACGATTGACTGTGGGACTTAATTGAACTAACTTTGGACTGTCTCTTGATAAATGTGATAAAGGAGACAATTGGACTCTAAGAAATAACATTCTTCTAAATTTGACGTGATTGCCGGAACTCAGCGATTACACTGGCCGCTGTGGTAACGCTTCATTTAAAAATTAAGCAAAAAAAAGTCATTTTTTTACTGTGGGACCTATCCTAGCCGTTAGCGCGCGTGGATGAAAAAGCGACAGTTTCAAAAACTACATTTCATTGAATTTCTAACGGTGTCAGTCCGTTTGAGTTACAACGGTTGGGTCACATATTCGTACGAACATGTATTTAGCGAAATTTTTCTGATACTACTAGGTTGCATCGCTTTTAACTATGAAACGATTGACTGTGGGACTTAATTGAGCTAACTTTGGACTGTCACCTGATAAATGTGATAAAGGAGACAATTGGACTACAAGAAAAAAGATTCTTCTTAATTTGACATGATTGCCGAAACTCAGCGATTACACTGGGCTCTGTGGTAACGCTTCATTTAAGAATTATTATAAAAAAAATCATTTTTTTATTGTGGGACCAATCCTAGCCATTATCGCGCGCTGAGGAAATAGCGACAGTTTCAAAAACTACATTTTATTGACTTTCTAACGGTGTCAGTCCGTTTGAGTTTGAACGGTTGTGTCGCATATTCGTACCAACATATATTTAGCGATAATTTTTTGATATTACTAGGTTGCATCGCTTTCAACAATAAAACGTTGATTGTGGGACTTAATTGAACTAACTTTGGACTGTGACCTGATAAATGTGAAAAATCAGACAATTGGACACCAAGAAATAACATTCTTCTAAATTTGACGTGATTGCCGGAACTCAGCGATTACACTGGGCTCTGTGGTAGCGCTTCATTTAAGAATTAAGATAAAAAAAAGCATTTTTTTATTATGGGACCAATACTAGCCGTTATCGCGCGCTAAAGAAATAGCGACAGTTTCAAGAACTACATTTTATTGACTTTCTAACGGTGTCAGTCCGTTTGAGTTACAACGGTTGGGTCACATATTCGTACCAACATGTATTTAGCGATATTTTTCTGATATTACTAGGTTGCATCGCTTTTAACTATAAAGCAATTGACTGTGGGACTTAATTGAGCTAACTTTGGACTGTCACCTGATAAATGTGATAAAGGAGACAATTGGATTACAAGAAAAAACATTCTTCTTAATTTGACATGATTGCCGAAACTCAGCGATTACACTGGGCTCTGTGGTAACGCTTCATTTAAGAATTATGATAAAAAAAGTCATTTTTTTATTGTGGGACCAATCCTAGCCATTACCGCGCGCTGAGGAAATAGCGACAGTTTCAAAAACTACATTTCATTGACTTTCTAACGGTGTCAGTCCGTTTGAGTTTCAACGGTTGTGTCACATATTCGTACCAACATGTGTTTAGCGATAATTTTTTTAAATTACTAGGTTGCATCGCTTTTAACAATGAAACGTTGACTGTGGGACTTAATTGAACTAACTTTGGACTGTGACCTGATAAATGTGAAAAATCAGACAATTGGACTCCAACAAATAACATTCTTCTTAATTTGACGTGATTGCCGGAACTCAGCGATTACACTGGCCGCTGTGGTAGCGCTTCATTTAGAGTTTTAATAAATAAGTCATTCTTTACTGCAAGACCAATCCTATCCGTTATCGCGCGCTGAAGAATAGCGACAGTTTCAAAAACTAAATTTCATTGAATTTCTAACGGTGTCAGTCCGTTTCAATTACAACGGTTTGGTCACATATTCGTACGAAGATGTATTTAGCGATATTTTTCTGATATTACTAGGTTGCATCGCTTTTAACTATGAAACGATTGACTGTGGGACTTAATTGAACTAACTTTGGACTCTGACCTGATAAATGTGATAAATGAGACAATTGTATACCAAGAAATAACATTCTTCTTAATTTGACGTGATTGCCGGAACTCAGCGATTACACTGGCCGCTGTGGTAGCGCTTCATTTAAGAGTTTAGATAAATAAGTCATTTTTTACTGTGGGACCAATCCTATCCGTTATCGCGCACTGAAGAATTAGCGACAGTTTTAAAAACTACATTTCATTGACATTCTACCGGTGTCAGTCCCTTTCAGTTACAACGGTTTGGTCACAAAAACGTACCAACATGTATTTAGCGATATTTTTCTGATATTACTAGGTTGCGTCGCTTTTAACTATGAAACGATTGACTGTGGGACTTAATTGAACTAACTTTGGACTGTCTCTTGATAAATGTGATAAAGGAGACAATTGGACTCCAAGAAATAACATTCTTGTTAACTTGACATGATTGCCAAAACTCAGCGATTACACTGGGCTCTGTGGTAGCGCTTCATTTAAGAATTAAGTCAAAAAAGTCATTTTTTTATTGTGGGACCAATCCTAGACGTTATCGCGCGCTGAGGAAATAGCGACAGTTTCAAAAACTACATTTCATTGACTTTCTAACGGTGTCAGTCCTTTTCAGTTACAACGGTTTGGTCACAAATACGTACCAACATGTATAAAGCGATATTTTTCTGATATTACTAGGTTCCGTTGCTTTTAACTATGAAACGATTGACTGTGGGACTTTATTGAACTAACTTTGGACTGTGACCTGATAAATGTGAAAAATGAGACAATTGGACTCCAAGAAATAACATTCTTCTTAATTTGACGTGATTGCCGGAACTCAGCGATTACACTGGCCGCTGTGGTATCGTTTCATTTAAGAGTTTAGATAAATAAGTGATTTTTTACTGTGGGACCAATCCTATCCGTTATCGCGCGCTGAAGAATTAGCGACAGTTTCAAAAACTACATTTCATTGACTTTCTAACGGTGTCAGTCCCTTTCAGTTACAACGGTTTGGTCACAAAAACGTACCAACATGTATTTAGCGATATTTTTCTGATATTACAAGGTTGCGTCGCTTTTAACTATGAAACGATTGACTGTGGGACTTAATTGAACTAACTTTGGACTGTCTCTTGATAAATGTGATAAAGGAGACAATTGGACTCCAAGAAATAACATTCTTGTTAACTTGACATGATTGCCGAAACTCAGCGATTACACTGGGCTCTGTGGTAGCGCTTCATTTAAGAATTAAAATAAAAAAAGTCATTTTTTTATTGTGGGACTAATACTAGGCGTTATAGCGCGCTAAAGAAATAGCGACAGTTTCAAGAACTACATTTCATTGACTTTCTAACGGTGTCAGTCCGTTTGAGTTACAACGGTTGGGTCACATATTCGTACCAACATGTATTTAGCGATATTTTTCTGATATTACTAGGTTGCATCGCTTTTAACTATGAAGCGATTGACTGTGGGACTTAATTGAACTAACTTTGAGCTGTGACCTGATAAATGTGAAAAATCAGACAATTGGACTCCAAGAAATAACATTCTTCTTAATTTAAGGTGATTGCCGGAACTCAGCGATTACACTGGCCGCTGTGGTAGCACTTCATTTAGAGTTTAAATAAATAAGTCATTCTTTACTGTGGGACCAATCCTATCCGTTATCGCGCGCTGAAGAATAGCGACAGTTTCAAAAACTAAATTTCATTGAATTTCTAACGGTGTCAGTCCGTTTCAATTACAACGGTTTGGTCACATATTCGTACGAACATGTATTTAGCGATATTTTTCTGATATTACTAGGTTGCATCGCTTTTAACTATGAAACGATTGACTGTGGGACTTCATTGAACTAACTTTGGACTCTGACCTGATAAATGTGATAAATGAGACAATTGGACTCCAAGAAATAACATTCTTGTTAACTTGACATGATTGCCGAAACTCAGCGATTACACTGGGCTCTGTGGTAGCGCTTCATTTAGGAATTAAAATAAAAAAAGTCATTTTTTTATTGTGGGACTAATACTAGCCGTTATCGCGCGCTAAAGAAATAGCGACAGTTTCAAGAACTACATTTCATTGACTTTCTAACGGTGTCAGTCCGTTTGAGTTACAACGGTTGGGTCACATATTCGTACCAACATGTATTTAGCGATATTTTTTTGATATTACTAGGTTGCATCGCTTTTAACTATGAAGCGATTGACTGTGGGACTTAATTGAACTAACTTTGAGCTGTGACCTGATAAATGTGAAAAATCAGACAATTGGACTCCAAGAAATAACATTCTTCTTAATTTAAGGTGATTGCCGGAACTCAGCGATTACACTGGCCGCTGTGGTAGCGCTTCATTTAGAGTTTAAATAAATAAGTCATTCTTTACTGTGGGACCAATCCTATCCGTTATCGCGCGCTGAAGAATAGCGACAGTTTCAAAAACTAAATTTCATTGAATTTCTAACGGTGTCAGTCCGTTTCAATTACAACTGTTTGGTCACATATTCGTACGAACATGTATTTAGCGATATTTTTCTGATATTACTAGGTTGCATCGCTTTTAACTATGAAACGATTGACTGTGGGACTTAATTGAACTAACTTTGGACTGTCTCTTGATAAATGTGATAAAGGAGACAAATGGACTCTAAGAAATAACATTCTTCTAAATTTGACGTGATTGCCGGAACTCAGCGATTACAATGGCCGCTGTGGTAGCGCTTCATTTAAAAATTAAGCAAAAAAAAGTCATTTTTTTACTGTGGGACCTATCCTAGCCGTTAGCGCGCGTGGAAGAAAAAGCGACAGTTTCAAAAACTACATTTCATTGACTTTCTAACGGTGTCAGTCCGTTTGAGTTACAACGGTTGGGTCACATATTCGTACGAACATGTATTTAGCGAAAGTTTTCTGATACTACTAGGTTGCATCGCTTTTAACTATGAAACGATTGACTGTGGGACTTAATTGAGCTAACTTTGGACTGTCACCTGATAAATGTGATAAAGGAGACAATTGGACTACAAGAAAAAACATTCTTCTTAATTTGACATGATTGCCGAAACTCAGCGATTACACTGGGCTCTGTGGTAACGCTTCATTTAAGAATTATTATAAAAAAAATCATTTTTTTATTGTGGGACCAATCCTAGCCATTATCGCGCGCTGAGGAAATAGCGACAGTTTCAAAAACTACATTTCATTGACTTTCCAACGGTGTCATTCCGTTTGAGTTTGAACGGTTGTGTCACATATTCGTACCAACATATATTTAGCGATAATTTTTTGATATTACTAGGTTGCATCGCTTTCAACAATAAAACGTTGATTGTGGGACTTAATTGAACTAACTTTGGACTGTGACCTGATAAATGTGAAAAATCAGACAATTGGACACCAAGAAATAACATTCTTCTAAATTTGACGTGATTGCCGGAACTCAGCGATTACACTGGGCTCTGTGGTAGCGCTTCATTTAAGAATTAAGATAAAAAAAGTCATTTTTTTATTATGGGACCAATACTAGCCGTTATCGCGCGCTAAAGAAATAGCGACAGTTTCAAGAACTACATTTTATTGACTTTCTAACGGTGTCAGTCCGTTTGAGTTACAACGGTTGGGTCACATATTCGTACCAACATGTATTTAGCGATATTTTTCTGATATTACTAGGTTGCATCGCTTTTAACTATAAAGCAATTGACTGTGGGACTTAATTGAGCTAACTTTGGACTGTCACCTGATAAATGTGAAAAATCAGACAATTGGACTCCAAGAAATAACATTCTTCTAAATTTGACGTGATTGCCGGAACTCAGCGATTACACTGGCCGCTGTGGTAGCGCTTCATTTAAAAATTAAGCAAAAAAAAGTCATTTTTTTACTGTGGGACCTATCCTAGCCGTTAGCGCGCGTTAAAGAAAAAGCGACGGTTTCAAAAACTACATTTCATTGATTTTCTAACGGTGTCAGTCCGTTTGAGTTACAACGGTTGGGTCACATATTCGTACCAACATGTATTGCGCGAAATTTTTCTGATACTACTAGGTTGCATCGCTTTTAACTATGAAATGATTGACTGTGGGACTTAATTGAGCTAACTTTGGACTGTCACCTGATAAATGTGATAAAGGAGACAATTGGATTACAAGAAAAAACATTCTTCTTAATTTGACATGATTGCCGAAACTCAGCGATTACACTGGGCTCTGTGGTAACGCTTCATTTAAGAATTATGATAAAAAAAGTCATTTTTTTATTGTGGGACCAATCCTAGCCATTACCGCGCGCTGAGGAAATAGCGACAGTTTCAAAAACTACATTTCATTGACTTTCTAACGGTGTCAGTCCGTTTGAGTTTCAACGGTTGTGTCACATATTCGTACCAACATGTGTTTAGCGATAATTTTTTTAAATTACTAGGTTGCATCGCTTTTAACAATGAAACGTTGACTGTGGGACTTAATTGAACTAACTTTGGACTGTGACCTGATAAATGTGAAAAATCAGACAATTGGACTCCAACAAATAACATTCTTCTTAATTTGACGTGATTGCCGGAACTCAGCGATTACACTGGCCGCTGTGGTAGCGCTTCATTAAGAGTTTAAATAAATAAGTCATTCTTTACTGTAAGACCAATCCTATCCGTTATCGCGCGCTGAAGAATAGCGACAGTTTCAAAAACTAAATTTCATTGAATTTCTAACGGTGTCAGTCCGTTTCAATTACAACGGTTTGGTCACATATTCGTACGAAGATGTATTTAGCGATATTTTTCTGATATTACTAGGTTGCATCGCTTTTAACTATGAAACGATTGACTGTGGGACTTAATTGAACTAACTTTGGACTCTGACCTGATAAATGTGATAAATGAGACAATTGTATACCAAGAAATAACATTCTTCTTAATTTGACGTGATTGCCGGAACTCAGCGATTACACTGGCCGCTGTGGTAGCGCTTCATTTAAGAGTTTAGATAAATAAGTCATTTTTTACTGTGGGACCAATCCTATCCGTTATCGCGCACTGAAGAATTAGCGACAGTTTTAAAAACTACATTTCATTGACTTTCTACCGGTGTCAGTCCCTTTCAGTTACAACGGTTTGGTCACAAAAACGTACCAACATGTATTTAGCGATATTTTTCTGATATTACTAGGTTGCGTCGCTTTTAACTATGAAACGATTGACTGTGGGACTTAATTGAACTAACTTTGGACTGTCTCTTGATAAATGTGATAAAGGAGACAATTGGACTCCAAGAAATAACATTCTTGTTAACTTGACATGATTGCCAAAACTCAGCGATTACACTGGGCTCTGTGGTAGCGCTTCATTTAAGAATTAAGTCAAAAAAGTCATTTTTTTATTGTGGGACCAATCCTAGACGTTATCGCGCGCTGAGGAAATAGCGACAGTTTCAAAAACTACATTTCATTGACTTTCTAACGGTGTCAGTCCTTTTCAGTTACAACGGGTTGGTCACAAATACGTACCAACATGTATTCAGCGATATTTTTCTGATATTACTAGGTTGCGTCGCTTTTAACTATGAAACGATTGACTGTGGGACTTTATTGAACTAACTTTGGACTGTGACCTGATAAATGTGAAAAATGAGACAATTGGACTCCAAGAAATAACATTCTTCTTAATTTGACGTGATTGCCGGAACTCAGCGATTACACTGGCCGCTGTGGTATCGCTTCATTTAAGAGTTTAGATAAATAAGTGATTTTTTACTGTGGGACCAATCCTATCCGTTATCGCGCGCTGAAGAATTAGCGACAGTTTCAAAAACTACATTTCATTGACTTTCTAACGGTGTCAGTCCCTTTCAGTTACAACGGTTTGGTCACAAAAACGTACCAACATGTATTTAGCGATATTTTTCTGATATTACAAGGTTGCGTCGCTTTTAACTATGAAACGATTGACTGTGGGACTTAATTGAACTAACTTTGGACTGTCTCTTGATAAATGTGATAAAGGAGACAATTGGACTCCAAGAAATAACATTCTTGTTAACTTGACATGATTGCCGAAACTCAGCGATTACACTGGGCTCTGAGGTAGCGCTTCATTTAAGAATTAAAATAAAAAAAGTCATTTTTTTATTGTGGGACTAATACTAGCCGTTATCGCGCGCTAAAGAAATAGCGACAGTTTCAAGAACTACATTTCATTGACTTTCTAACGGTGTCAGTCCGTTTGAGTTACAACGGTTGGGTCACATATTCGTACCAACATGTATTTAGCGATATTTTTCTGATATTACTAGGTTGCATCGCTTTTAACTATGAAGCGATTGACTGTGGGACTTAATTGAACTAACTTTGAGCTGTGACCTGATAAATGTGAAAAATCAGACAATTGGACTCCAAGAAATAACATTCTTCTTAATTTAAGGTGATTGCCGGAACTCAGCGATTACACTGGCCGCTGTGGTAGCGCTTCATTTAGAGTTTAAATAAATAAGTCATTCTTTACTGTGGGACCAATCCTATCCGTTATCGCGCGCTGAAGAATAGCGACAGTTTCAAAAACTAAATTTCATTGAATTTCTAACGGTGTCAGTCCGTTTCAATTACAACGGTTTGGTCACATATTCGTACGAACATGTATTTAGCGATATTTTTCTGATATTACTAGGTTGCATCGCTTTTAACTATGAAACGATTGACTGTGGGACTTAATTGAACTAACTTTGGACTCTGACCTGATAAATGTGATAAATGAGACAATTGGACTCCAAGAAATAACATTCTTGTTAACTTGACATGATTGCCGAAACTCAGCGATTACACTGGGCTCTGTGGTAGCGCTTCATTTAGGAATTAAAATAAAAAAAGTCATTTTTTTATTGTGGGACTAATACTAGCCGTTATCGCGCGCTAAAGAAATAGCGACAGTTTCAAGAACTACATTTCATTGACTTTCTAACGGTGTCAGTCCGTTTGAGTTACAACGGTTGGGTCACATATTCGTACCAACATGTATTTAGCGTGATTTTTCTGATATTACTAGGTTGCATCGCTTTTAACTATGAAGCGATTGACTGTGGGACTTAATTGAACTAACTTTGAGCTGTGACCTGATAAATGTGAAAAATCAGACAATTGGACTCCAAGAAATAACATTCTTCTTAATTTAAGGTGATTGCCGGAACTCAGCGATTACACTGGCCGCTGTGGTAGCGCTTCATTTAGAGTTTAAATAAATAAGTCATTCTTTACTGTGGGACCAATCCTATCCGTTATCGCGCGCTGAAGAATAGCGACAGTTTCAAAAACTAAATTTCATTGAATTTCTAACGGTGTCAGTCCGTTTCAATTACAACGGTTTGGTCACATATTCGTACGAACATGTATTTAGCGATATTTTTCTGATATTACTAGGTTGCATCGCTTTTAACTATGAAACGATTGACTGTGGGACTTAATTGAACTAACTTTGGACTCTGACCTGATAAATGTGATAAATGAGACAATTGGATACCAAGAAATAACATTCTTCTTAATTTGACTTGATTGCCGATACTCAGCGATTACACTGGGCTCTGTGGTAGCGCTTCATTTAAGAATTAAGTCAAAAAAGTCATTTTTTTATTGTGGGACCAATCCTAGACGTTATCGCGCGCTGAGGAAATAGCGACAGTTTCAAAAACTACATTTCATTGACTTTCTAACGGTGTCAGTCCTTTTCAGTTACAACGGTTGGGTCACACATTCGTACCAACATGTATTCAGCGATTTTTTTCTGATATTACTAGCTTGCATCGCTTTTAACTATGAAACGATTGACTGTGGGACTTAATTGAACTAACTTTGGACTGTGACCTGATAAATGTGAAAAATGAGACAATTGGACTCCAAGAAATAACATTCTTCTTAATTTGACGTGATTGCCGGAACTCAGCGATTACACTGGCCGCTGTGGTAGCGCTTCATTTAAGAGTTTAGATAAATAAGTGATTTTTTACTGTGGGACCAATCCTATCCGTTATCGCGCGCTGAAGAATAGCAACAGTTTCGAAAACTAATTTTCATTGACTTTCTAACGGTGTCAGTCCCTTTCAGTTACAACGGTTTGGTCACAAAAACGTACCAACATGTGTGTAGCGATATTTTTCTGATATTACTAGGTTGCATCGCTTTTAACTATGAAACCATTGACTGTGGGAATTAATTGAACTAACTTTGGACTCTGACCTGATAAATATGATAAATGAGACAATTGGATACCAAGAAATAACATTCTTCTTAATTTGACTTGATTGCCGAAACTCAGCGATTACACTGGGCTCTGTGGTAGCGCTTCATTTAAGCATTAAGTCAAAAAAGTCATTTTTTTATTGTGGGACCAATCCTAGACGTTATGGCGCGCTGAGGAAATGGCGACAGTTTCAAAAACTACATTTCATTGACTTTCTAACGGTGTCAGTCCGTTTGATTTACAACGGTTGGGTCACATATTCGTACCAACATGTATTTAGCGATATTTTTCTGATATTACTAGGTTGCATCGCTTTTAACTATGAAACGATTGACTGTGGGACTTAATTGAACTAACTTTGGACTCTGACCTGATAAATGTGATAAATGAGACAATTGTATACCAAGAAATAACATTCTTCTTAATTTGACGTGATTGCCGGAACTCAGCGATTACACTGGCCGCTGTGGTAGCGCTTCATTTAAGAGTTTAGATAAATAAGTCATTTTTTACTGTGGGACCAATCCTATCCGTTATCGCGCACTGAAGAATTAGCGACAGTTTTAAAAACTACATTTCATTGACTTTCTACCGGTGTCAGTCCCTTTCAGTTACAACGGTTTGGTCACAAAAACGTACCAACATGTATTTAGCGATATTTTTCTGATATTACTAGGTTGCGTCGCTTTTAACTATGAAACGATTGACTGTGGGACTTAATTGAACTAACTTTGGACTGTCTCTTGATAAATGTGATAAAGGAGACAATTGGACTCCAAGAAATAACATTCTTGTTAACTTGACATGATTGCCAAAACTCAGCGATTACACTGGGCTCTGTGGTAGCGCTTCATTTAAGAATTAAGTCAAAAAAGTCATTTTCTTATTGTGGGACCAATCCTAGACGTTATCGCGCGCTGAGGAAATAGCGACAGTTTCAAAAACTACATTTCATTGACTTTCTAACGGTGTCAGTCCTTTTCAGTTACAACGGTTTGGTCACAAATACGTACCAACATGTATTCAGCGATATTTTTCTGATATTACTAGGTTGCGTCGCTTTTAACTATGAAACGATTGACTGTGGGACTTTATTGAACTAACTTTGGACTGTGACCTGATAAATGTGAAAAATGAGACAATTGGACTCCAAGAAATAACATTCTTCTTAATTTGACGTGATAGCCGGAACTCAGCGATTACACTGGCCGCTGTGGTATCGCTTCATTTAAGAGTTTAGATAAATAAGTGATTTTTTACTGTGGGACCAATCCTATCCGTTATCGCGCGCTGAAGAATTAGCGACAGTTTCAAAAACTACATTTCATTGACTTTCTAACGGTGTCAGTCCCTTTCAGTTACAACGGTTTGGTCACAAAAACGTACCAACATGTATTTAGCGATATTTTTCTGATATTACAAGGTTGCGTCGCTTTTAACTATGAAACGATTGACTGTGGGACTTAATTGAACTAACTTTGGACTGTCTCTTGATAAATGTGATAAAGGAGACAATTGGACTCCAAGAAATAACATTCTTGTTAACTTGACATGATTGCCGAAACTCAGCGATTACACTGGGCTCTGTGGTAGCGCTTCATTTAAGAATTAAAATAAAAAAAGTCATTTTTTTATTGTGGGACTGATACTAGCCGTTATCGCGCGCTAAAGAAATAGCGACAGTTTCAAGAACTACATTTCATTGACTTTCTAACGGTGTCAGTCCGTTTGAGTTACAACGGTTGGGTCACATATTCGTACCAACATGTATTTAGCGATATTTTTCTGATATTACTAGAATGCATCGCTTTTAACTATGAAGCGATTGACTGTGGGACTTAATTGAACTAACTTTGAGCTGTGACCTGATAAATGTGAAAAATCAGACAATTGGACTCCAAGAAATAACATTCTTCTTAATTTAAGATGATTGCCGGAACTCAGCGATTACACTGGCCGCTGTGGTAGCGCTTCATTTAGAGTTTAAATAAATAAGTCATTCTTTACTGTGGGACCAATCCTATCCGTTATCGCGCGCTGAAGAATAGCGACAGTTTCAAAAACTAAATTTCATTGAATTTCTAACGGTGTCAGTCCGTTTCAATTACAACGGTTTGGTCACATATTCGTACGAACATGTATTTAGCGATATTTTTCTGATATTACTAGGTTGCATCGCTTTTAACTATGAAACGATTGACTGTGGGACTTAATTGAACTAACTTTGGACTGTCTCTTGATAAATGTGATAAAGGAGACAATTGGACTCCAAGAAATAACATTCTTGTTAACTTGACATGATTGCCGAAACTCAGCGATTACACTGGGCTCTGTGGTAGCGCTTCATTTAAGAATTAAAATAAAAAAAGTCATTTTTTTATTGTGGGACTAATACTAGCCGTTATCGCGCGCTAAAGAAATAGCGACAGTTTCAAGAACTACACTTCATTGACTTTCTAACGGTGTCAGTCCGATTGAGTTACAACGGTTGGGTCACATATTCGTACCAACATGTATTTAGCGATATTTTTCTGATATTACTAGGTTGCATCGCTTTTAACTATGAAGCGATTGACTGTGGGACTTAATTGAACTAACTTTGGGCTGTGACCTGATAAATGTGAAAAATCAGACAATTGGACTCCAAGAAATAACATTCTTCTTAATTTGACGTGATTTAGAGTTTAAATAAATAAGTCATTCTTTACTGTGGGACCAATCCTATCCGTTATCGCGCGCTGAAGAATAGCGACAGTTTCAAAAACTACATTTCATAGACTTTCTAACGGTGTCAGTCCCTTTCAGTTACAACGGTTTGGTCACAAAAACGTACCAACATGTATTTAGCGATATTTTTCTGATATTACTTGGTTGCGTCGCTTTTAACTATGAAACGATTGACTGTGGGACTTAATTGAACTAACTTTGGACTGTCTCTTGATAAATGTGATAAAGGAGACAATTGGACTCCAAGAAATAACATTCTTGTTAACTTGACATGGTTGCCGAAACTCAGCGATTACACTGGGCTCTGTGGTAGCGCTTCATTTAAGAATTAAAATAAAAAAGTCATTTTTTTATTGTGGGACTAATACTAGCCGTTATCGCGCGCTGAAGAAATGGCGACAGTTTCAAAAACTACATTTCATTGACTTTCTAACGGTGTCAGTCCGTTTGAGTTACAACGGTTGGGTCACATATTCGTACCAACATGTATTTAGCGATATTTTTCTGATATTACTAGGTTGCATCGCTTTTAACTATAAAGCGATTGACTGTGGGAGTTAATTGAACTAACTTTGGGCTGTGACCTGATAAATGTGAAAAATCAGACAATTGGACTCCAAGAAATAGCATTCTTCTTAATTTGACGTGATTGCCGGAACTCAGCGATTACACTGGCCGCTGTGGTAGCGCTTCATTTAGAGTTTAAATAAATAAGTCATTCTTTACTGTGGGACCAATCCTATCCGTTATCGCGCGCTGAAGAATAGCGACAGTTTCAAAAAGTAAATTTCATTGAATTTCTAACGGTGTCAGTGCGTTTCAATTACAACGGTTTGGTCACATATTCGTACGAACATGTATTTAGCGATATTTTTCTGATATTACTAGGTTGCATCGCTTTTAACTATGAAACGATTGACTGTGGGACTTAATTGAACTAACTTTGGACTCTGACCTGATAAATGTGATAAATGAGACAATTGGATACCAAGAAATAACATTCTTCTTAATTTGACTTGATTGCCGAAACTCAGCGATTACACTGGGCTCTGTGGTAGCGCTTCATTTAAGAATTAAGTGAAAAAAGTCATTTTTTTATTGTGGGACCAATCCTAGACGTTATCGCGCGCTGAGGAAATAGCGACAGTTTCAAAAACTACATTTCATTGACTTTCTAACGGTGTCAGTCCTTTTCAGTTACAACGGTTTGGTCACAAATACGTACCAACATGTATTCAGCGATATTTTTCTGATATTACTAGGTTGCGTCGCTTTTAACTATGAAACGATTGACTGTGGGACTTAATTAAACTAACTTTGGACTGTGACCTGATAAATGTGAAAAATGAGACAATTGGACTCCAAGAAATAACATTCTTCTTAATTTGACGTGATTGCCGGAACTCAGCGATTACACTGGCCGCTGTGGTAGCGCTTCATTTAAGAGTTTAGATTAATAAGTGATTTTTTACTGTTGGACCAATCCTATCCGTTATCGCGCGCTGAAGAATTAGCGACAGTTTCAAAAACTACATTTCATTGACTTTCTAACGGTGTCAGTCCCTTTCAGTTACAACGGTTTGGTCACAAAAACGCACCAACATGTATTTAGCGATATTTTTTTGATATTACTAGGTTGCGTCGCTTTTAACTATGAAACGATTGACTGTGGGACTTAATTGAACTAACTTTGGACTGTCTCTTGATAAATGTGATAAGGGAGACAATTGGACTCCAAGAAATAACATTCTTGTTAACTTGACATGATTGCCGAAACTCAGCGATTACACTGGGCTCTGTGGTAGCGCTTCATTTAAGAATTAAAATAAAAAAAGTCATTTTTTTATTGTGGGACTAATACTAGCCGTTATCGCGCGCTAAAGAAATAGCGACAGTTTCAAGAACTACATTTCATTGACTTTCTAACGGTGTCAGTCCGTTTGAGTTACAACGGTTGTGTCACATATTCGTACCAACATGTATTTAGCGATATTTTTCTGATATTACTAGGTCGCGTCGCTTTTAACTATGAAACGATTGACTGTGGGACTTAATTGAACTAACTTTGGACTGTCTCTTGATAAATGTGATAAAGGAGACAATTGGACTCCAAGAAATAACATTCTTGTTAACTTGACATGATTGCCGAAACTCAGCGATTACACTGGGCTCTGTGGTAGCGCTTCATTTAAGAATTAAAATAAAAAAAGTCATTTTTTTATTGTGGGACTAATACTAGCCGTTATCGCGCGTTGAAGAAATGGCGACAGTTTCAAAAACTACATTTCATTGACTTTCTAACGGTGTCAGTCCGTTTGAATTACAACGGTTGGGTCGTCACATATTCGTACCAACATGTATTTAGCGATATTTTTCTGATATTACTAGGTTGCGTCGCTTTTAACTATGAAACGATTGACTGTGGGAATTAATTGAACTAACTTTGGACTGTCTCTTGATAAATGTGATAAAGGAGACAATTGGACTCCAAGAAATAACATTCTTGTTAACTTGACATGATTGCCGAAACTCAGCGATTACACTGGGCTCTGTGGTAGCGCTTCATTTAAGAATTAAAATAAAAAAAGTCATTTTTTTATTGTGGGACTAATACTAGCCGTTATCGCGCGCTGAAGAAATGGCGACAGTTTCAAAAACTACATTTCATTGACTCTCTAACGGTGTCAGTCCATTTGAGTTACAACGGTTGGGTCACATATTCGTACCAACATGTATTTAGCGATATTTTTCTGATATTAATAGGTTGCATCGCCTTAAACTATGAAGCGATTGACTGTGGGACTTAATTGAACTAACTTTGGACTGTCTCCTGATAAATGTGATAAAGGAGACAATTGGACTCCAAGAAATAACATTCTTGTTAACTTGACATGATTGCCGAAACTCAGCGATTACACTGGGCTCTGTGGTAGCGCTTCATTTAAGAATTTAGATAAATATGTCGTTCTTTACTGTGGGACCAATCCTATTCGTTATCGCACGCTGAAGATTTAGCGACAGTTTCAAAAACTACATTTCATTGAAATTTTAACGGTGTCAGTCCGTTTGAGTTTCAACGGTTGGGTCACATATTCGTACCAACATGTATTTAGCGGTAATTTTTTGATATTACTAGGTTGCATCGCTTTTAACAATGAATCGATTGACTGTGGGACTTAATTGAACTAACTTTGGACTGTGACCTGATAAATGTGAGAAATGAGACAATTGGACTCCAAGAAATAACATTCTTCTTAATTTGACGTGATTGCCGGAACTCAGCGATTACACTGGCCGCTGTGGTAGCGCTTAATTTAAGAGTTTAGATAAATAAGTCATTTTTTTACTGTGGGACCAATCCTAGCCACTAGTGCGCTGAAGAAATAGCAATAGTTTCAAAAACTACATTTCATTAACTTTCTAACAGTGTCAGTCTGTTTGAGTTACAACGGTTGGGTCACAAATACGTACCAACATGTATTCAGCGATATTTTTCTGATATTACTAGGTTGCGTCGCTTTTAACTATGAAACGATTGACTGTGGGACTTAATTGAACTAACTTTGGACTGTCTCCTGATAAATGTGATAAAGAAGACAATTGGACTCCAAGAAATAACATTCTTGTTAACTTGACATGATTGCCGAATTTCAGCGATTACACTGGGCTCTGTGGTAGCGCTTCATTTAAGAATTAAGATAAAAAAAGTCATTTTTTTATTGTGGGACCAATCCTAGCCGTTATCGCGCGCTGAAGAAATAGCGACAGTTTCAAAAACTACATTTCATTGACTTTCTAACGGTGTCAGTCTGTTTGAGTTGCAACGGTTGCGTCACATATTCGTACCAATATGTATTTTGCGATATTTTTCTAATATTACTAGGTTGCATCGCTTTTAACAATGAAACGATTGACTGTGAGACTTAACTGAACTAACTTTGGACCGTGACCTGATCAATGTGATAAATGACACAAATGGACTCCAAAAAAAAAATTCTTCTTAATTTGACATGATTGCCGGAAATCAGCGATTACACTGGGCGCTGTGGTAGCGCTTCATTTAAAAAATTAGATAAATAAGCCGTTCTTTACTGTGGGACCAATCCTATCCGTTATCGTGCGGTGCAAAAATAGCGACAGTTTCAAAAACTACATTTCATTGACTTTCTAACGGTGTCAATCCGTTTGAGTTACAACGGTTGGGTCACATATTCGTACCAACATGTATTGCGCGAAATTTTTCTGATACTACTAGGTTGCATCGCTTTTAACTATGAAACGATTGACTGTGGGACTTAATTGAGCTAACTTTGGACTGTCACCTGATAAATGTGATAAAGGAGACAATTGGATTACAAGAAAAAACATTCTTCTTAATTTGACATGATTGCCGAAACTCAGCGATTACACTGGGCGCTGTGGTAGAGCTTCAATTAAAAATTAAGATAAAAAAGTCATTTTTATTTGTGGGACCAATCCTAGCTGTTATCGCGCACTTAATAAATAGCAATAGTTTCAAAAACTACATTTCATTGACTTTCTAACAGTGTCAGTCTGTTTGAGTTACAACGGTTGGGTCACAAATACGTACCAACATGTATTCAGCGATATTTTTCTGATATTACTAGGCTGCGTCGCTTTGAACTATAAAACGATTGACTGTGGGACTTAATTGAACTAACTTTGGATTGTCTCCTGATAAATGTGATAAAGAAGACAATTGGACTCCAAGAAATAACATTCTTGTTAACTTGACATGATTGCCGAATTTCAGCGATTACACTGGGCTCTGTGGTAGCGCTTCATTTAAGAATTAAGATAAAAAAAGTCATTTTTTTATTGTGGGACCAATCCTAGCCGTTATCGCGCGCTGAAGAAATAGCGACAGTTTCAAAAACTACATTTCATTGACTTTCTAACGGTGTCAGTCCGTTTGAGTTGCAACGGTTGGGTCACACATTCGAACCAATATGTATTTGGCGATATTTTTCTAATATTACTAGGTTGCATCGCTTTTAACAATGAAACGATTGACTGTGAGACTTAACTGAACTAACTTTGGACTGTGACCTGATAAATGTGATAAATGAGACAATTGGACTCCAAGAAATAACATTCTTCTTAATTTGACGTGATTGCCGGAAATCAGCGATTACACTGGGCTTTGTGGTAGCGCTTCGTTTAAAAATTTAGATAAATGAATCGTTCCTTACTGTGGGACCAATCCTATTCGTTATCGCACGCTGAAGAAATAGCGACAGTTTCAAAAACTTTATTTCATTGACTTTTTAACGGTGTCAGTCCGTTTGAGTTTCAACGGTTGGGTCACATATTCGTACCAACATGTATTTAGCGATATTTATCTGATATTACTAGGTTGCATCGCTTTTAACAGTGAAACGATTGACTGTGGGACTTAATTGAACTAAATTTGGACCGTGACCTGATCAATGAAATAAATGACACAAATGGACTCCAAAAAAAAAATTCTTCTTAATTTGACATGATTGCCGGAAATCAGCGATTACACTGGGCGCTGTGGTAGCGCTTTATTTAAAAAATTAGATAAATAAGCCGTTCTTTACTGTGGGACCAATCCTACCCGTTATTGTGCAGTGCAAAAATAGCGACAGTTTCAAAAACTACATTTCATTGACTTTCTAACGGTGTCAATCCGTTTGACTTAAAACGGTTGGGTCACATATTCGTACCAACATGTGTTTAGCGATATTTTTCTGATATTACTAGGTTGTATGGCTTTTAACAGTGAAACCATTGACTGTGGGACTTAATTGAACTGATTATGGACTGTGACCTCATAAATGTGAAAGTGAGACAATTGGACTCCAAGAAATAACATTCTTCTTAATATGAAATGATTGCCGAAACTCAGAGATTACACTGGGCGCTGTGGTAGAGCTTCAATTAAAAATTAAGATAAAAAAGTCATTTTTTATTGTGGGACCAATCCTAGCTGTTATTGCGCGCTTAAGAAATAGCGACAGTTTCAAAAACTACATTTCATTGACTTTCCAACGGTGTCAGTCCGTTTGAGTTTCAACGGTTGGGTCACATATTCGTACCAACATGCATTTAGCGATATTTATCTGATATTACTAGGTTGCATCGCTTTTAACAGTGAAACGATTGACTGTGGGATTTCATTGAACTAACTTTGGACTGTGACCTGATAAATGTGATAAATGAGGAAATTGGAATCCAAGAAATAACATTCCTCTTAATTTGACATGATTGCCGGAACTCAGAGATTACACTGGGCGCTGTGGTAGCGCATCATTTAAAATTTAGATTAATAAGTCATTTTTAACTGTGGGACCAATCCTATCCGTTATCGCGCGCTGAAGAAATAGCAATAGTTTCAAAAACTACATTTCATCGACTTTCTAACGGTGTCAGTCCCTTTCAGTTACAACGGTTTGGTCACAAATACGTACCAACATGTATTCAGCAATATATTTCTGATATTACTAGGTTGCGTCGCTTTTAACTATGAAACGGTTGACTGTGGGACTTAATTGAACTAACTTTGGACTGTCTCCTGATAAATGTGATAAAGGAGACAATTGGACTCCAAGAAATAACATTCTTGTTAACTTGGCATGATTGCCGAATCTCAGCGATTACACTGGGCTCTGTGGTAGCGCTTCATTTAAGAATTAAGATAAAAAAGTCATTTTTAACTGTGGGACCAATCCTAGCTGTTATCGCGCGATGAAGAAATAGCGACAGTTTCAAAAATTACATTTCGTTGAATTTCTAACGGTGCCAGTCCGTTTGAGTTTCAACGGTCGGGTCACATATTCGTACCAACATGTGTTTAGCGATATTTTTCTGAGATTACTAGGTTGCATCGCTTTTAACAATGAAACGATTGACTGTGGGACTTAATTGAACTAACTTTGGACTGTACCTTGATAAATGTGATAAATGAGGAAATTGGAATCCAAGAAATAACATTCTTCTTAATTTGACATGATTGCCGGAACTCAGAGATTACACTGGGCGCTGTGGTAGCGCTTCATTTAAAATTTAGATTAATAAGTCATTTTTAACTGTGGGACCAATCCTAGCTGTTATCGCGCGATGAAGAAATAGCGACAGTTTCAAAAATTACATTTCGTTGAATTTCTAACGGTGCCAGTCCGTTTGAGTTTCGACGGTTGGGTCACATATTCGCACCAACAGGTGTTTAGCGATATTTTTCTGAGATTACTAGGTTGCATCGCTTTTAACAAGAAACGATTGACTGTGGGACTTAATTGAACTAACTTTGGACTGTGACCTGATAAATGTGATAAATGAGACAATTGGACTCCAAGAAATAACATTCTTCTTAATTTGACGTGATTGCCGGAACTCAGCGATTACACTGGCCGCTGTGGTAGCGCTTCATTTAAGAATTAAAATAAAAAAAGTCATTTTTTTATTGTGGGACTAATACTAGCCGTTTACGCGCGCTAAAGAAATAGCGACAGTTTCAAGAACTACATTTCATTGACTTTCTAACGGTGTCACTCCGTTTGATTTACAACGGTTGGGTCACATATTCGTACAAACATGTATTTAGCGTTATTTTTCTGATATTACTAGGTTGCATCGCTTTTAACTATGAAACGATTGACTGTGGGACTTAATTAAACTAACTTTGGACTCTGACCTGATAAATGTGATAAATGAGACAATTGGATACCAAGAAATAACATTCTTCTTAATTTGACTTGATTGCCGAAACTCAGCGATTACACTGGGCTCTGTGGTAGCGCTTCATTTAAAAATTAAGTGAAAAAAGTCATTTTTTTATTGTGGGACCAATCCTAGACGTTATCGCGCGCTGAGGAAATAGCGACAGTTTCAAAAACTACATTTCATTGACTTTCTAACGGTGTCAGTCCTTTTCAGTTACAACGGTTTGGTCACAAATACGTACCAACATGTTTTCAGCGATATTTTTCTGATATTACTAGGTTGCGTCGCTTTTAACTATGAAACGATTGACTGTGGGACTTAATTGACCTAAATTTGGACTGTGACCTGATAAATGTGATAAATGAGACAATTGGACTCCAAGAAATAACATTCTTCTTAATTTGACGTGATTGCCGGAACTCAGCGATTACACTGGCCGCTGTGGTAGCGCTTCATTTAAGAATTAAAATAAAAAAAGTCATTTTTTTATTGTGGGACTAATACTAGCCGTTTACGCGCGCTAAAGAAATAGCGACAGTTTCAAGAACTACATTTCATTGACTTTCTAACGGTGTCACTCCGTTTGATTTACAACGGTTGGGTCACATATTCGTACCAACATGTATTTAGCGATATTTTTCTGATATTACTAGGTTGCATCGCTTTTAACTATGAAGCGATTGACTGTGGGACTTTATTGAACTAACTTTGGGCTGTGACCTGATAAATGTGAAAAATCAGACAATTGGACTCCAAGAAATAACATTCTTCTTAATTTGACGTGATTGCCGGAACTCAGCGATTACACTGGCCGCTGTGGTAGCGCTTCATTTAGAGTTTAAATAAATAAGTCATTCTTTACTGTGGGACCAATCCTATCCGTTATCGCGCGCTGAAGAATAGCGACAGTTTCAAAAACTACATTTCATTGACTTTCTAACGGTGTCAGTCCCTTTCAGTTACAACGGTTTGGTCACAAAAACGTACCAACATGTATTTAGCGATATTTTTCTGATATTACTAGGTTGCGTCGCTTTTAACTATGAAACGATTGACTGTGGGACTTAATTGAACTAACTTTGGACTGTCTCTTGATAAATGTGATAAAGGAGACAATTGGACTCCAAGAAATAACATTCTTGTTAACTTGACATGATTGCCGAAACTCAGCGATTACACTGGGCTCTGTGGTAGCGCTTCATTTAAGAATTAAAATAAAAAAAGTCATTTTTTTATTGTGGGACTAATAGTAGCCGTTATCGCGCGCTGAAGAAATGGCGACAGTTTCAAAAACTACATTTCATTAACTTTCTAACGGTGTCAGTCCGTTTGAGTTACAACGGTTGGGTCACATATTCGTACCAACATGTATTTAGCGATATTTTTCTGATATTACTAGGTTGCGTCGCTTTTAACTATGAAACGATTGACTGTGGGACTTAATTGAACTAACTTTGGACTGTCTCTTGATAAATGTGATAAAGGAGACAATTGGACTCCAAGAAATAACATTCTTGTTAACTTGACATGATTGCCGAAACTCAGCGATTACACTGGGCTCTGTGGTAGCGCTTCATTTAAGAATTAAAATAAAAAAAGTCATTTTTTTATTGTGGGAGTAATACTAGCCGTTATCGCGCGCTGAAGAAATAGCGACAGTTTCAAAAACTTCATTTCATTGACTTTCTAACGGTGTCAGTCCGTTTGAGTTACAACGGTTGGGTCACATATTCGTACCAACATGTATTTAGCGATATTTTTCTGATATTAATAGGTTGCATCGCCTTTAACTATGAAGCGATTGATTGTGGGACTTAATTGAACTAACTTTGGACTGTCTCCTGATAAATGTGATAAAGGAGACAATTGGACTCTAAGAAATAACATTCTTGTTAACTTGACATGATTGCCGAAACTCAGCGATTACACTGGGCTCTTTGGTAGCGCTTCATTTAAGAATTTAGATAAATATGTCGTTCTTTACTGTGGGACCAATCCTATTCGTTATCGCACGCTGAAGATATAGCAACAGTTTCAAAAACTACATTTCATTGAAATTTTAACGTTGTCAGTCCGTTTGAGTTTTAACGGTTGGGTCACATATTCGTACCAACATGTATTTAGCGGTAATGTTTTGATATTACTAGGTTGCATCGCTTTTAACAATGAAACGATTGACTGTGGGACTTAGTTGAACTAACTTTGGACTGTGACCTGATAAATGTGAGAAATGAGACAATTGGACTCCAAGAAATAACATTCTTCTTAATTTGACGTGATTGCCGGAACTCAGCGATTACACTGGCCGCTGTGGTAGCGCTTAATTTAAGAGTTTAGATAAATAAGTCATTTTTTTACTGTGGGACCAATCCTAGCCGTTATCGCGCGCTGAAGAAATAGCGACAGTTTCAAAAACTACATTTCATTGACTTTCTAACGGTGTCAGTCTGTCTGAGTTGCAACGGTTGCGTCACATATTCGTACCAATATGTATTTGGCGATATTTTTCTAATATTACTAGGTTGCATCGCTTTTAACAATGAAACGATTGACTGTGAGACTTAACTGAACTAACTTTGGACTGTGACCTGATAAATGTGATAAATGAGACAATTGGACTCCAAGAAATAACATTCTTCTTAATTTGACGTGATTGCCGGAAATCAGCGATTACACTGGGCGTTGTGGTAGCGCTTCGTTTAAAAATTTAGATAAATGAGTCGTTCCTTACTGTGGGACCAATCCTATTCGTTATCGCACGCTGAAGAAATAGCGACAGTTTCAAAAACTTTATTTCATTGACTTTTTAACGGTGTCAGTCCGTTTGAGTTTCAACGGTTGGGTCACATATTCGTACCAACATGTATTTAGCGATATTTATCTGATATTACTAGGTTGCATCGCTTTTAACAGTGAAACGATTGACTGTGGGACTTAATTGAACTAAATTTGGACCGTGACCTGATCAATGTGATAAATGACACAAATGGACTCCAAAAAAAAAATTCTTCTTAATTTGACATGATTGCCGGAAATCAGCGATTACACTGGGCGCTGTGGTAGCGCTTCATTTAAAAAATTAGATAAATAAGCCGTTCTTTACTGTGGGACCAATCCTACCCGTTATCGTGCGGTGCAAAAATAGCGACAGTTTCAAAAACTACATTCCATTGACTTTCTAACGGTGTCAATCCGCTTGACTTAAAACGGTTGGGTTACATATTCGTACCAACATGTTTTTAGCGATATTTTTCTGATATTACTAGGTTGTATGGCTTTTAACAGTGAAACCATTGACTGTGGGACTTAATTGAACTGATTATGGACTGTGACCTCATAAATGTGAAAGTGAGACAATTGGACTCCAAGAAATAATATTCTTCTTAATATGAAATGATTGCCGAAACTCAGCGATTACACTGGGCGCTGTGGTAGAGCTTCAATTAAAAATTAAGATAAAAAAGTCATTTTTTATTGTGGGACCAATCCTAGCTGTTATCGCGCGCTTAAGAAATAGCAATAGTTTCAAAAACTACATTTCATTGATTTTCTAACAGTGTCAGTCTGTTTGAGTTACAACGGTTGGGTCACAAATACGTACCAACATGTATTCAGCGATATTTTTCTAATATTACTAGGTTGCGTCGCTTTTAACTATGAAACGATTGACTGTGGGACTTAATTGAACTAACTTTGGACTGTCTCCTGATAAATGTGATAAAGAAGACAATTGGACTCCAAGAAATAACATTTTTGTTAACTTGACATGATTGCCGAATTAAAGCGATTACACTGGGCTCTGTGGTAGCGCTTCATTTAAGAATTAAGATAAAAAAAGTCATTTTTTTATTGTGGGACCAATCCTAGCCGTTATCGCGCGCTGAAGAAATAGCGACAGTTTCAAAAACTACATTTCATTGACTTTCTAAGGTGTCAGTCTGTTTGAGTTGCAACGGTTGGGTCACATATTCGTACCAATATGTATTTGGCGATATTTTACTAATATTACTAGGTTGCATCGCTTTTAACAATGAAACGATTGACTGTGAGACTTAACTGAACTAACTTTGGACTGTGACCTGATAAATGTGATAAATGAGACAATTGGACTCCAAGAAATAACATTCTTCTTAATTTGACGTGATTGCCGGAAATCAGCGATTACACTGGGCTTTGTGGTAGCGCTTCGTTTAAAAATTTAGATAAATGAGTCGTTCCTTACTGTGGGACCAATCCTATTCGTTATTGCACGCTGAAGAAATAGCGACAGTTTCAAAAACTTTATTTCATTGACTTTTTAACGGTGTCAGTCCGTTTGAGTTTCAACGGTTGGGTCACATATTCGTACAAACATGTATTTAGCGATATTTATCTGATATTACTAGGTTGCATCGCTTTTAAAAGGTGAAACGATTGACTGTGGGACTTAATTGAACTAAATTTTGACCATGACCTGATCAATGTGATAAATGACACAAATGGACTCCAAAAAAAAAATTCTTCTTAATTTGACATGATTGCCGGAAATCAGCGATTACACTGGGCGCTGTGGTAGCGCTTCATTTAAAAAATTAGATAAATAAGCCGTTCTTTACTGTGGGACCAATCCTACCCGTTATTGTGCAGTGCAAAAATAGCGACAGCTTCAAAAACTACATTTCATTGACTTTCTAACGGTGTTGATCCGTTTGACTTAAAACGGTTGGGTCACATATTCGTACCAACATGTATTTAGCGATATTTTTCTGATAATACTAGGTTGTATGGCTTTTAACAGTGAAACCATTGACTGTGGGACTTAATTGAACTGATTATGGACTGTGACCTCATAAATGTGAAAGTGAGACAATTGGACTCCAAGAAATAACATTCTTCTTAATATGAAATGATTGCCGAAACTCAGCGATTACACTGGGCGCTGTGGTAGCGCTTCATTTAAAAAATTAGATAAATAAGCCGTTCTTTACTGTGGGACCAATCCTACCCGTTATCGTGCGCTGAAGAAATAGCGACAGTTTCAAAAACTTTATTTCATTGACTTTTTAACGGTGTCAGTCCGTTTGAGTTTCAACGGTTGGGTCACATATTCGTACCAACATGTATTTAGCGATATTTATCTGATATTACTAGGTTGCATCGCTTTTAACAGTGAAACGATTGACTGTGGGACTTAATTGAACTAAATTTGGACCGTGACCTGATCAATGTGATAAATGACACAAATGGACTCCAAAAAAAAAATTCTTCTTAATTTGACATGATTGCCGGAAATCAGCGATTACACTGGGCGCTGTGGTAGCGCTTCATTTAAAAAATTAGATAAATAAGCCGTTCTTTACTGTGGGACTAATCCTACCCGTTATCGTGCGGTGCAAAAATAGCGACAGTTTCAAAAACTACATTCCATTGACTTTCTAACGGTGTCAATCCGCTTGACTTAAAACGGTTGGGTTACATATTCGTACCAACATGTATTTAGCGATATTTTTCTGATATTACTAGGTTGTATGGCTTTTAACAGTGAAACCATTGACTGTGGGACTTAATTGAACTGATTATGGACTGTGACCTCATAAATGTGAAAGTGAGACAATTGGACTCCAGAGAAATAATATTCTTCTTAATATGAAATGATTGCCGAAACTCAGCGATTACACTGGGCGCTGTGGTAGAGCTTCAATTAAAAATTAAGATAAAAAAGTCATTTTTTATTGTGGGACCAATCCTAGCTGTTATTGCGCGCTTAAGAAATAGCGACAGTTTCAAAAACTACATTTCATTGACTTTTCAACGGTGTCAGTCCGTTTGAGTTTCAACGGTTGGGTCACATATTCGTACCAACATGTATTTAGCGATATTTATCTGATATTACTAGGTTGCATCGCTTTTAACAGTGAAACGATTGACTGTGGGATTTAATTGAACTAACTTTGGACTGTGACCTGATAAATGTGATAAATGAGGAAATTGGAATCCAAGAAATAACATTCTTCTTAATTTGACATGATTGCCGGAACTCAGAGATTACACTGGGCGCTGTGGTAGCGCTTCATTTAAAATTTAGATTAATAAGTCATTTTTAACTGTGGGACCAATCTTATCCGTTATCGCGCGCTGAAGAAATAGCAATAGTTTCAAAAATTACATTTCATTGACTTTCTAACGGTTTCAGTCCCTTTCAGTTACAACGGTTTGGTCACAAATACGTACCAACATGTATTCAGCGATATTTTTCTGATATTACTAGGTTGCGTCGCTTTTAACTATGAAACGATTGACTGTGGGAATTAATTGAACTAACTTTGGACTGTCTCCTGATAAATGTGATAAAGGAGACAATTGGACTCCAAGAAATAACATTCTTGTTAACTTGGCATGATTGCCGAAACTCAGCGATTACACTGGGCTCTGTGGTAGCGCTTCATTTAAGAATTGAGATAAAAAAGTCATTTTTAACTGTGGGACCAATCCTAGCTGTTATCGCGCGATGAAGAAATAGCGACAGTTTCAAAAATTACATTTCGTTGAATTTCTAACGGTGCCAGTCCGTTTGAGTTTCAACGGTTGGGTCACATATTCGTACCAACATGTGTTTAGCGATATTTTTCTGAGATAACTAGGTTGCATCGCTTTTAACAATGAAACGATTGACTGTGGGACTTAATTGAACTAACTTTGGACTGTGCCTTGATAAATGTAATAAATGAGGAAATTGGAATCCAAGAAATAACATTCTTCTTAATTTGACATGATTGCCGGAACTCAGAGATTACACTGGGCGCTGTGGTAGCGCTTCATTTAAAATTTAGATTAATAAGTCATTTTTAACTGTGGGACCAATCCTAGCTGTTATCGCGCGATGAAGATATAGCGACAGTTTCAAAAATTACATTTAGTTGAATTTCTAACGGTGCCAGTCCGTTTGAGTTTCAATGGTTGGGTCACATATTCTTACCAACAGGTGTTTAGCGATATTTTTCTGAGATTACTAGGTTGCATCGCTTTTAACAATGAAACGATTGACTGTGGGACTTAATTGAAGTAACTTTGGACTGTGCCTTGATAAATGTGATAAATGAGGAAATCGGAATTCAAGAAATAACATTCTTCTTAATTTGACATGATTGCCGGAACTCAGAGATTACACTGGGCGCTGTGGTAGCGCTTCATTTAAAATTTAGATTAATAAGTCATTTTTAACTGTGGGACCAATCCTATCCGTTATCGCGCGCTGAAGAAATAGCAATAGTTTCAAAAATTACATTTCATTGACTTTCCAACGGTGTCAGTCCCTTTCAGTTACAACGGTTTGGTCACAAATACGTACCAACATGCATTCAGCGATATTTTTCTGATATTACTAGGTTGCGTCGCTTTCAACTATGAATCGATTGACTGTGGGACTTAATTGAACTAACTTTGGACTGTCTCCTGATAAATGTGATAAAGGAGACAATTGGACACCAAGAAATAACATTCCTGTTAACTTGACATGATTGCCGAAACTCAGCGATTACACTGGGCTCTGTGGTAGCGCTTCATTTAAGAATTAAGATAAAAAAAGTCATTTTTTTATTGTGGGACCAATCCTAACCGTTATCGCGCGCTAAAGAAATAGCGACAGTTTCAAGAACTACATTTCATTGACTTTCTAACCGTGTCAGTCCGTTTGAGTTACAACGGTTGGGTCACATATTCGTACCAACATGTATTTAGCGATATTTTTCTGATATTACTAGGTTGCATCGCTTTTAACTATGAAGCGATTGACTGTGGGACTTAATTGAGCTAACTTTGGACTGTCATCTGTTAAATGTGAAAAATCAGACAATTGGACTCCAAGAAATAAAATTCTTCTAAATTTGACGTGATTGCGGGAACACAGCGATTACACTGGCCGCTGTGGTAGCGCTTCATTTAAAAATTAACCTAAAAAAAGTCATTTTTTTACTGTGGGACCTATCCTAGCCATTAGCGCGCGCTAAAGAAATAGCGACAGTTTCAAAAACTACATTTCATTGACTTTCTAACGGCGTCAGTCCGTTTGAGTTTCAACGGTGATGTCACATACTCGTACCAACATGTATTTAGCGATAATGTTTTGATATTACTAGGTTGCATCGCTTTTAACAATGAAACGATTGACTGTGGGACTTAATTGAACTAACTTTGGACTGTGACCTGATAAATGTGAGAAATGAGACAATTGGACTCCAAGAAATAACATTCTTCTTAATTTGACGTGATTGCCGGAACTTAGCGATTACACTGGCCGCTGTGGTAGCGCTTCATTTATGAGTTTAGATATATAAGTTATTTTTTTACTGTGGGACCAATCCTTGCCGCTAGCGCGCGCTGAAGAAATAGCAATAGTTTCAAAAACTACATTTCATTGACTTTCTAACGGTGTCAGTCACTTTCAGTTACAACGGTTTGGTCACAAATACGTACCAACATGTATTCAGCGATATTTTTCTGATATTACTAGGTTGCGTCGCTTTTAACTATGAAACGATTGACTGTGGCACTTAATTGAACTGATTATGGACTGTGACCTTATAAATGTGAAAGTGAGACAATTGGACTTCAAGAAATAACATTCTTCTTAATATGAAATGATTGCCGAAACTCAGCGATTACACTGGGCGCTGTGGTAGCGCTTCAATTAAAAATTAAGATAAAAAAGTCATTTTTACTGTGAGACCAATCCTAGCTGTTATCGCGCGCTAAAAAAATAGCGACAGTTTCAAAAACTACATTTCATTGAATTTCTAACGGTGCCAGTCCGTTTGAGTTTCAACGGTTGGGTCACATATTCGTAGCAACATGTGTTTAGCGATATTTTTCTGGGATTACTAGGTTGCATCGCCTTTAACAATTAAACGATTGACTGTGGGACTTAATTGGACTAACTTTGGACTGTGCCTTGATAAATGTGATAAATGAGGAAATTGGAATCCAAGAAATAAAATTCTTCTAAATTTGACGTGATTGCCGGAACACAGCGATTACACTGGCCGCTGTGGTAGCGCTTCATTTAAAAATTAAGCTAAAAAAAGTCATTTTTTTACTGTGGGACCTATCCTTGCCATTAGCGCGCGCTGAAGAAATAGCGACAGTTTCAAAAACTACATTTCATTGACTTTCTAACGGTGTCAGTCCGTTTTAGTTTCAACGGTGATGTCACATATTCGTACCAACATGTATTTAGCGATAATTTTTTGATATTACTAGGTTGCATCGCTTTTAACAATGAAACGATTGACTGTGGGACTTAATTGAACTAACTTTGGACTGTGACCTGATAAATGTGACAAATGAGACAATTGGACTCTAAGAAATAACATTCTTCTTAATTTGACTTGATTGCCGGAACTTAGCGATTACACTGGCCGCTGTGGTAGTGCTTCATTAATGAGTTTAGATATATAAGTAATTTTTTTACTGTGGGACCAATCCTAGCCGCTAGCGCGCGCTGAAGAAATAGCAATAGTTTCAAAAACTACATTTCATTGACTTTCTAACGGTGTCAGTCACTTTCAGTTACAACGGTTTGGTCACAAATACGTACCAACATGTATTCAGCGATATTTTTCTGATATTACTAGGTTGCGTCGCTTTTAACTATGAAACGATTGACTGTGGCACTTAATTGAACTGATTAAGGACTGTGACCTTATAAATGTGAAAGTGAGACAATTGGACTTCAAGAAATAACATTCTTCTTAATATGAAATGATTGCCGAAACTCAGCGATTACACTGGGCGCTGTGGTAGCGCTTCAATTAAAAATTAAGATAAAAAAGTCATTTTTACTGTGAGACCAATCCTAGCTGTTATCGCGCGCTAAAAAAATAGCGACAGTTTCAAAAACTACATTTCATTGAATTTCTAACGGTGCCAGTCCGTTTGAGTTTCAACGGTTGGGTCACATATTCGTACCAACATGTGTTTAGCGATATTTTTCTGGGATTACTAGGTTGCATCGCCTTTAACAATGAAACGATTGACTGTGGGACTTAATTGGACTAACTTTGGACTGTGCCTTGATAAGTGTGATAAATGAGGAAATTGGAATCCAAGAAATAAAATTCTTCTAAATTTGACGTGATTGCCGGAACACAGCGATTACACTGGCCGCTGTGGTAGCGCTTCATTTAAAAATTAAGCTAAAAAAAGTCATTTTTTTACTGTGGGACCTATCCTAGCCATTAGTGCGCGCTAAAGAAATAGCGACAGTTTCAAAAACTACATTTCATTGACTTTCTAACGGCGTCAGTCCGTTTGAGTTTCAACGGTGATGTCACATATTCGTACCAACATGTATTTAGCGATAATGTTTTGATATTACTAGGTTGCATCGCTTTTAACAATGAAACGATTGACTGTGGGACTTAATTGAACTAACTTTGGACTGTGACCTGATAAATGTGAGAAATGAGACAATTGGACTCCAAGAAATAACATTCTTCTTAATTTGACGTGATTGCCGGAACTTAGCGATTACACTGGCCGCTGTGGTAGCGCTTCATTTATGAGTTTAGATATATAAGTTATTTTTTTACTGTGGGACCAATCCTTGCCGCTAGCGCGCGCTGAAGAAATAGCAATAGTTTCAAAAACTACATTTCATTGACTTTCTAACGGTGTCAGTCACTTTCAGTTACAACGGTTTGGTCACAAATACGTACCAACATGTATTCAGCGATATTTTTCTGATATTACTAGGTTGCGTCGCTTTTAACTATGAAACGATTGACTGTGGCACTTAATTGAACTGATTATGGACTGTGACCTTATAAATGTGAAAGTGAGACAATTGGACTTCAAGAAATAACATTCTTCTTAATATGAAATGATTGCCGAAACTCAGCGATTACACTGGGCGCTGTGGTAGCGCTTCAATTAAAAATTAAGATAAAAAAGTCATTTTTACTGTGAGACCAATCCTAGCTGTTATCGCGCGCTAAAAAAATAGCGACAGTTTCAAAAACTACATTTCATTGAATTTCTAACGGTGCCAGTCCGTTTGAGTTTCAACGGTTGGGTCACATATTCGTAGCAACATGTGTTTAGCGATATTTTTCTGGGATTACTAGGTTGCATCGCCTTTAACAATTAAACGATTGACTGTGGGACTTAATTGGACTAACTTTGGACTGTGCCTTGATAAATGCGATAAATGAGGAAATTGGAATCCAAGAAATAAAATTCTTCTAAATTTGACGTGATTGCCGGAACACAGCGATTACACTGGCCGCTGTGGTAGCGCTTTATTTAAAAATTAAGCTAAAAAAAGTCATTATTTTACTGTGGGACCTATCCTAGCCATTAGCGCGCGCTGAAGAAATAGCGACAGTTTCAAAAACTACATTTCATTGACTTTCTAACGGTGTCAGTCCGTTTTAGTTTCAACGGTGATGTCACATATTCGTACCAACATGTATTTAGCGATAATTTTTTGATATTACTAGGTTGCATCGCTTTTAACAATGAAACGATTGACTGTGGGACTTAATTGAACTAACTTTGGACTGTGACCTGATAAATGTGACAAATGAGACAATTGGACTCCAAGAAATAACATTCTTCTTAATTTGACGTGATTGCCGGAACTTAGCGATTACACTGGCCGCTGTGGTAGTGCTTCATTAATGAGTTTAGATATATAAGTCATTTTTTTACTGTGGGACCAATCCTAGCCGCTAGCGCGCGCTGAAGAAATAGCAATAGTTTCAAAAACTACATTTCATTGACTTTCTAACGGTGTCAGTCACTTTCAGTTACAACGGTTTGGTCACAAATACGTACCAACATGTATTCAGCGATATTTTTCTGATATTACTAGGTTGCGTCGCTTTTAACTATGAAACGATTGACTGTGGCACTTAATTGAACTGATTATGGACTGTGACCTTATAAATGTGAAAGTGAGACAATTGGACTTCAAGAAATAACATTCTTCTTAATATGAAATGATTGCCGAAACTCAGCGATTACACTGGGCGCTGTGGTAGCGCTTCAATTAAAAATTAAGATAAAAAAGTCATTTTTACTGTGAGACCAATCCTAGCTGTTATCGCGCGCTAAAAAAATAGCGACAGTTTCAAAAACTACATTTCATTGAATTTCTAACGGTGCCAGTCCGTTTGAGTTTCAACGGTTGGGTCACATATTCGTACCAACATGTGTTTAGCGATATTTTTCTGGGATTACTAGGTTGCATCGCCTTTAACAATGAAACGATTGACTGTGGGACTTAATTGGACTAACTTTGGACTGTGCCTTGATAAGTGTGATAAATGAGGAAATTGGAATCCAAGAAATAAAATTCTTCTAAATTTGACGTGATTGCCGGAACACAGCGATTACACTGGCCGCTGTGGTAGCGCTTCATTTAAAAATTAAGCTAAAAAAAGTCATTTTTTTACTGTGGGACCTATCCTAGCCATTAGCGCGCGCTGAAGAAATAGCGACAGTTTCAAAAACTACATTTCATTGACTTTCTAACGGTGTCAGTCCGTTTTAGTTTCAACGGTGATGTCACATATTCGTACCAACATGTATTTAGCGATAATGTTTTGATATTACTAGGTTGCATCGCTTTTAACAATGAAACGATTGACTGTGGGACTTAATTGAACTAACTTTGGACTGTGACCAGATAAATGTGACAAATGAGACAATTGGACTCCAAGAAATAACATTCTTCTTAATTTGACGTGATTGCCGGAACTTAGCGATTACACTGGCCGCTGTGGTAGTGCTTCATTAATGAGTTTAGATATATAAGTCATTTTTTCACTGTGGGACCAATCCTAGCCGCTAGCGCGCGCTGAAGAAATAGCAATAGTTTCAAAAACTACATTTCATTGACTTTCTAACGGTGTCAGTCACTTTCAGTTACAACGGTTTGGTCACAAATACGTACCAACATGTATTCAGCGATATTTTTCTGATATTACTAGGTTGCGTCGCTTTTAACTATGAAACGATTGACTGTGGGACTTAATTGAACTGATTATGGACTGTGACCTTATAAATGTGAAAGTGAGACAATTGGATTCCAAGAAATAACATTCTTCTTAATTTGACATGATTGCCGGAACTCAGAGATTACACTGGGCGCTGTGGTAGCGCTTCATTTAAAAATTTAGATTAATAAGTCATTTTTAACTGTGGGACCAATCCTATCCGTTATCGCGCGCTGAAGAAATAGCAATAGATTCAAAAACTACATTTCATTGACTTTCTAACGGTGTCAGTCCCTTTCAGGTACAACGGTTTGGTCACAAATTCGTACCAACATGTATTCAGCGATATTTTTCTGATATTACTAGGTTGCGTCGCTTTTAACTATGAAACGATTGACTGTGGGATTTAATTGAACTAACTTTGGACGGTCTCCTGATAATTGTGAGAAATGAGAAAATTGGACTCCAAGAAATAACATTCTTCTTAATTTGACGTGATTGCCGGAACTTAGCGATTACACTGGCCGCTGTGGTAGCGCTTCATTTATGAGTTTAGATATATAAGTTATTTTTTTACTGTGGGACCAATCCTTGCCGCTAGCGCGCGCTGAAGAAATAGCAATAGTTTCAAAAACTACATTTCATTGACTTTCTAACGGTGTCAGTCACTTTCAGTTACAACGGTTTGGTCACAAATACGTACCAACATGTATTCAGCGATATTTTTCTGATATTACTAAGTTGCGTCGCTTTTAACTATGAAACGATTGACTGTGGCACTTAATTGAACTGATTATGGACTGTGACCTTATAAATGTGAAAGTGAGACAATTGGACTTCAAGAAATAACATTCTTCTTAATATGAAATGATTGCCGAAACTCAGCGATTACACTGGGCGCTGTGGTAGCGCTTCAATTAAAAATTAAGATAAAAAAGTCATTTTTACTGTGAGACCAATCCTAGCTGTTATCGCGCGCTAAAAAAATAGCGACAGTTTCAAAAACTACATTTCATTGAATTTCTAACGGTGCCAGTCCGTTTGAGTTTCAACGGTTGGGTCACATATTCGTACCAACATGTGTTTAGCGATATTTTTCTGGGATTACTAGGTTGCATCGCCCTTAACAATGAAACGATTGACTGTGGGACTTAGTTGGACTAACTTTGGACTGTGCCTTGATAAATGTGATAAATGAGGAAATTGGAATCCAAGAAATAAAATTCTTCTAAATTTGACGTGATTGCCGGAACACAGCGATTACACTGGCCGCTGTGGTAGCGCTTCATTTAAAAATTAAGCTAAAAAAAGTCATTTTTTTGCTCTGGGTCCTATCCTAGGCATTAGCGCGCGCTGAAGAAATAGCGACAGATTCAAAAACTACATTTCATTGACTTTCTAACGGTGTCAGTCCGTTTTAGTTTCAACGGTGATGTCACATATTCGTACCAACATGTATTTAGCGATAATGTTTTGATATTACTAGGTTGCATCGCTTTTAACAATGAAACGATTGACTGTGGGACTTAATTGAACTAACTTTGGACTGTGACCTGATAAATGTGACAAATGAGACAATTGGACTCCAAGAAATAACATTCTTCTTAATTTGACGTGATTGCCGGAACTTAGCGATTACACTGGCCGCTGTGGTAGTGCTTCATTAATGAGTTTAGATATATAAGTCATTATTTTACTGTGGGACCAATCCTAGCCGCTAGCGGGCGCTGAAGAAATAGCAATAGTTTCAAAAACTACATTTCATTGACTTTCTAACGGTGTCAGTCACTTTCAGTTACAACGGTTTGGTCACAAATACGTACCAACATGTATTCAGCGATATTTTTCTGATATTACTAGGTTGCGTCGCTTTTAACTATGAAACGATTGACTGTGGGACTTAATTGAACTGATTATGGACTGTGACCTTATAAATGTGAAAGTGAGACAATTGGACTCCAAGAAATAACATTCTTCTTAATATGAAATGATTGCCGAAACTCATCGATTACACTGAGCGCTGTGGTAGCGCTTCAATAAAAAATTAAGATAAAAAAGTCATTTTTTACTGTGAGACCAATCCTAGCTGTTATCCCGCGCTAAAGAAATAGCGACAGTTTCAAAAACTACCTTTCATTGACTTTCTAATGGTGTCAGTCCGTTTGAGTTTCAACGGTTGGGTCACATATTCGTACCAACATCTATTTACCGATATTTATCTGATATTACTAGGTTGCATCGCTTTTAACTATGAAACGATTGACTGTGGCACTTAATTGAACTGATTATGGACTGTGACCTTATAAATGTGAACGTGAGACAATTGGACTTCAAGAAATAACATTCTTCTTAATATGAAATGATTGCCGAAACTCAGCGATTACACTGGGCGCTGTGGTAGCGCTTCAATTAAAAATTAAGATAAAAAAGTCATTTTTACTGTGAGACCAATCCTAGCTGTTATCGCGCGCTAAAAAAATAGCGACAGTTTCAAAAACTACATTTCATTGAATTTCTAACGGTGCCAGTCCGTTTGAGTTTCAACGGTTGGGTCACATATTCGTAGCAACATGTGTTTAGCGATATTTTTCTGGGATTACTAGGTTGCATCGCCTTTAACAATGAAACGATTGACTGTGGGACTTAATTGGACTAACTTTGGACTGTGCCTTGATAAATGTGATAAATGAGGAAATTGGAATCCAAGAAATAAAATTCTTCTAAATTTGACGTGATTGCCGGAACACAGCGATTACACTGGCCGCTGTGGTAGCGCTTCATTTAAAAATTAAGCTAAAAAAAGTCATTTTTTTGCTCTGGGTCCTATCCTAGGCATTAGCGCGCGCTGAAGAAATAGCGACAGATTCAAAAACTACATTTCATTGACTTTCTAACGGTGTCAGTCCGTTTTAGTTTCAACGGTGATGTCACATATTCGTACCAACATGTATTTAGCGATAATGTTTTGATATTACTAGGTTGCATCGCTTTTAACAATGAAACGATTGACTGTGGGAATTAATTGAACTAACTTTGGACTGTGACCTGATAAATGTGACAAATGAGACAATTGGACTCCAAGAAATAACATTCTTCTTAATTTGACGTGATTGCCGGAACTTAGCGATTACACTGGCCGCTGTGGTAGTGCTTCATTAATGAGTTTAGATATAAAGTCATTATTTTACTGTGGGACCAATCCTAGCCGCTAGCGGGCGCTGAAGAAATAGCAATAGTTTCAAAAACTACATTTCATTGACTTTCTAACGGTGTCAGTCACTTTCAGTTACAACGGTTTGGTCACAAATACGTACCAACATGTATTCAGCGATATTTTTCTGATATTACTAGGTTGCGTCGCTTTTAACTATGAAACGATTGACTGTGGGACTTAATTGAACTGATTATGGACTGTGACCTTATAAATGTGAAAGTGAGACAATTGGACTCCAAGAAATAACATTCTTCTTAATATGAAATGATTGCCGAAACTCATCGATTACACTGAGCGCTGTGGTAGCGCTTCAATTAAAAATTAAGATAAAAAAGTCATTTTTTACTGTGAGACCAATCCTAGCTGTTATCCCGCGCTAAAGAAATAGCGACAGTTTCAAAAACTACCTTTCATTGACTTTCTAATGGTGTCAGTCCGTTTGAGTTTCAACGGTTGGGTCACATATTCGTACCAACATCTATTTACCGATATTTATCTGATATTACTAGGTTGCATCGCTTTTAACTATGAAACGATTGACTGTGGCACTTAATTGAACTGATTATGGACTGTGACCTTATAAATGTGAAAGTGAGACAATTGGACTTCAAGAAATAACATTCTTCTTAATATGAAATGATTGCCGAAACTCAGCGATTACACTGGGCGCTGTGGTAGCGCTTCAATTAAAAATTAAGATAAAAAAGTCATTTTTACTGTGAGACCAATCCTAGCTGTTATCGCGCGCTAAAAAAATAGCGACAGTTTCAAAAACTACATTTCATTGAATTTCTAACGGTGCCAGTCCGTTTGAGTTTCAACGGTTGGGTCACATATTCGTAGCAACATGTGTTTAGCGATATTTTTCTGGGATTACTAGGTTGCATCGCCTTTAACAATGAAACGATTGACTGTGGGACTTAATTGGACTAACTTTGGACTGTGACCTTATAAATGTGAAAGTGAGACAATTGGACTTCAAGAAATAACATTCTTCTTAATATGAAATGATTGCCGAAACTCAGCGATTACACTGGGCGCTGTGGTAGCGCTTCATTTATGAGTTTAGATATATAAGTTATTTTTTTACTGTGGGACCAATCCTTGCCGCTAGCGCGCGCTGAAGAAATAGCAATAGTTTCAAAAACTACATTTCATTGACTTTCTAACGGTGTCAGTCACTTTCTGTTACAACGGTTTGGTCACAAATACGTACCAACATGTATTCAGCGATATTTTTCTGATATTACTAGGTTGCGTCGCTTTTAACTATGAAACGATTGACTGTGGCACTTAATTGAACTGATTATGGACTGTGACCTTATAAATGTGAAAGTGAGACAATTGGACTTCAAGAAATAACATTCTTCTTAATATGAAATGATTGCCGAAACTCAGCGATTACACTGGGCGCTGTGGTAGCGCTTCAATTAAAAATTTAGATTAATAAGTCATTTTTAACTGTGGGACCAATCCTATCCGTTATCGCGCGCTGAAGAAATAGCAATAGTTTCAAAAACTACATTTCATTGACTTTCTAACGGTGTCAGTCCGTTTTAGTTTCAACGGTGATGTCACATATTCGTACCAACATGTATTTAGCGATAATGTTTTGATATTACTAGGTTGCATCGCTTTTAACAATGAAACGATTGACTGTGGGACTTAATTGAACTAACTTTGGACTGTGACCTGATAAATGTGACAAATGAGACAATTGGACTCCAAGAAATAACATTCTTCTTAATTTGACGTGATTGCCGAAACTTAGCGATTACACTGGCCGCTGTGGTAATGCTTCATTAATGAGTTTAGATATATAAGTCATTTTTTTACTGTGGGACCAATCCTAGCCGCTAGCGGGCGCTGAAGAAATAGCAATAGTTTCAGAAACTACATTTCATTGACTTTCTAACGGTGTCAGTCACTTTCAGTTACAACGGTTTGGTCACAAATACGTACCAACATGTATTCAGCGATATTTTTCTGATATTACTAGGTTGCGTCGCTTTTAACTATGAAACGATTGACTGTGGGACTTAATTGAACTGATTATGGACTGTGACCTTATAAATGTGAAAGTGAGACAATTGGACTCCAAGAAATAACATTCTTTTTAATATGAAATGATTGCCAAAACTCATCGATTACACTGAGCGCTGTGGTAGCGCTTCAATTAAAAATTAAGATAAAAAAGTCATTTTTTACTGTGAGACCAATCCTAGCTGTTATCCCGCGCTAAAGAAATAGCGACAGTTTCAAAAACTACCTTTCATTGACTTTCTAATGGTGTCAGTCCGTTTGAGTTTCAACGGTTGGGTCACATATTCGTACCAACATCTATTTACCGATATTTATCTGATATTACTAGGTTGCATCGCTTTTAACTATGAAACGATTGACTGTGGGATTTAACCGAACTAACTTTGGACTGTGACCTGATAAATGTGATAAATGAGGAAATTGGACTCCAAGAAATAACATTCTTCTTAATTTGACATGATTGCCGGAACTCAGAGATTACACTGGGCTCTGTGGTAGCGCTTCATTTAAAAATTTAGATTAATAAGTCATTTTTAACTGTGGGACCAATCCTATCCGTTATCGCGCGCTGAAGAAATAGCAATAGTTTCAAAAACTACATTTCATTGACTTTCTAACGGTGTCAGTCCCTTTTAGGTACAACGGTTTGGTCACAAATTCGTACCAACATGTATTCAGCGATATTTTTCTGATATTACTAGGTTGCGTCGCTTTTAACTATGAAACGATTGACTGTGGGATTTAATTGAACTAACTTTGGACGGTCTCCTGATAAATGTGATAAAGGAGACAATTGGACTCCAAGAAATAACATTCTTCTTAATTTAACGTGATTGCCGGAACTCAGCGATTACACTGGCCGCTGTGGTAGCGCTTCATTTATGAGTTTAGATAAATAAGTCATTTTTTTACTGTGGTACCAATCCTAGCCGCTAGCGCGCGCTGAAGAAATAGCAATAGTTTCAAAAACTACATTTCATTGACTTTCTAACGGTGTCAGTCACTTTCAGTTACAACGGTTTGGTCACAAATACGTACCAACATGTATTCAGCGATATTTTTCTGATATTACTAGGTTGCATCGCTTTTAACAATGAAACGATTGACTGTGGCACTTAATTGAACTAACTTTGGACTGTGACCTGATAAATGTGAGAAATGAGACAATTGGACTCCAAGAAATAACATTCTTCTTAATTTGACGTGATTGCCGGAACTTAGCGATTACACTGGCCGCTGTGGTAGCGCTTCATTTATGAGTTTAGATATATAAGTTATTTTTTTACTGTGGGACCAATCCTTGCCGCTAGCGCGCGCTGAAGAAATAGCAATAGTTTCAAAAACTACATTTCATTGACTTTCTAACGGTGTCAGTCACTTTCAGTTACAACGGTTTGGTCACAAATACGTACCAACATGTATTCAGCGATATTTTTCTGATATTACTAGGTTGCGTCGCTTTTAACTATGAAACGATTGACTGTGGCACTTAATTGAACTGATTATGGACTGTGACCTTATAAATGTGAAAGTGAGACAATTGGACTTCAAGAAATAACATTCTTCTTAATATGAAATGATTGCCGAAACTCAGCGATTACACTGGGCGCTGTGGTAGCGCTTCAATTAAAAATTAAGATAAAAAAGTCATTTTTACTGTGAGACCAATCCTAGCTGTTATCGCGCGCTAAAAAATTAGCGACAGTTTCAAAAAATACATTTCATTGAATTTCTAACGGTGCCAGTCCGTTTGAGTTTCAACGGTTGGGTCACATATTCGTACCAACATGTGTTTAGCGATATTTTTCTGGGATTACTAGGTTGCATCGCCTTTAACAATGAAACGATTGACTGTGGGACTTAATTGGACTAACTTTGGACTGTGCCTTGATAAATGTGATAAATGAGGAAGTTGGAATCCAAGAAATAAAATTCTTCTAAATTTGACGTGATTGCCGGAACACAGCGATTACACTGGCCGCTGTGGTAGCGCTTCATTTAAAAATTAAGCTAAAAAAAGTCATTTTTTTACTCTGGGTCCTATCCTAGGCATTAGGGCGCGCTGAAGAAATAGCGACAGTTTCAAAAACTACCTTTCATTGACTTTCTAATGGTGTCAGTCCGTTTGAGTTTCAACGGTTGGGTCACATATTCGTACCAACATCTATTTACCGATATTTATCTGATATTACTAGGTTGCATCGCTTTTAACTATGAAACGATTGACTGTGGGATTTAACCGAACTAACTTTGGACTGTGACCTGATAAATGTGATAAATGAGGAAATTGAACTCCAAGAAATAACATTCTTCTTAATTTGACATGATTGCCGGAACTCAGAGATTACACTGGGCTCTGTGGTAGCGCTTCATTTAAAAATTTAGATTAATAAGTCATTTTTAACTGTGGGACCAATCCTATCCGTTATCGCGCGCTGAAGAAATAGCAATAGTTTCAAAAACTACATTTCATTGACTTTCTAACGGTGTCAGTCCCTTTTAGGTACAACGGTTTGGTCACAAATTCGTACCAACATGTATTCAGCGATATTTTTCTGATATTACTAGGTTGCGTCGCTTTTAACTATGAAACGATTGACTGTGGGATTTAATTGAACTAACTTTGGACGGTCTCCTGATAAATGTGATAAAGGAGACAATTGGACTCCAAGAAATAACATTCTTGTTAACTTGACATGATTGCCGAAACTCGGCGATTACACTGGGCTCTGTGGTAGCGCGTCATTTAGGAATTAAGATAAAAAAAGTCATTTTTTTATTGTTGGAGTAATACTAGCCGTTATCGCGCGCTAAAGAAATAGCGACAGTTTCAAGAACTACATTTCATTGACTTTCTAACGGTGTCAGTCCGTTTAAGTTACAACGGTTGGATCACATATTCGTACCAACATGTATTTAGCGATATTTTTCTGATATTACTAGGTTGCATCGCTTTTAACTATGAAGTGATTGACTGTGGGACTTAATTGAGCTAACTTTGGACTGTCATCTGATAAATGTGAAAAATCAGACAATTGGACTCCAAGATATAACATTCTTCTAAATTTGACGTGATTGCCGGAACTCAGCGACTACACTGGCCGCTGTGGTAGCGCTTCATTTAAAAATTAAGCTAAAAAAAGTCATTTTTTTACTGTGGGACCTATCCTAGCCATTAGCGCGCGCTGAGGAAATAGCGACAGTTTCAAAAACTACATTTCATTGACTTTCTAACGGTGTCAGTCTGTTTGAGTTACAACGGTTGGATCACATATTCGTACCAACATGTATTTAGCGATATTTTTCTGATATTACTAGGTTGCATCGCTTTTAACTATGAAACGATTGACTGTGGGACTTAATTAAACTAACTTTGGACTCTGACCTGATAAATGTGATAAATGAGACAATTGGATACCAAGAAATAACATTCTTCTTAATTTGACTTGATTGCCGAAACTCAGCGATTACACTGGGCTCTGTGGTAGCGCTTCATTTAAAAATTAAGTGAAAAAAGTCATTTTTTTATTGTGGGACCAATCCTAGACGTTATCGCGCGCTGAGGAAATAGCGACAGTTTCAAAAACTACATTTCATTGACTTTCTAACGGTGTCAGTCACTTTCAGTTACAACGGTTTGGTCACAAATACGTACCAACATGTATTTAGCGATAATTTTTTGATATTACTAGGTTGCATCGCTTTTAAAAATGAAACGATTGACTGTGGCACTTAATTGAACTAACTTTGGACTGTGACCTGATAAATGTGAGAAATGAGGCAATTGGACTCCAAGAAATAACATTCTTCTTAATTTAACGTGATTGCCGGAACTCAGCGATTACACTGGCCGCTGTGGTAGCGCTTCATTTATGAGTTTAGATAAATAAGTCATTTTTTTACTGTGGTACCAATCCTAGCCGCTAGCGCGCGCTGAAGAAATAGCAATAGTTTCAAAAACTACATTTCATTGACTTTCTAACGGTGTCAGTCACTTTCAGTTACAACGGTTTGGTCACAAATACGTACCAACATGTATTCAGCGATATTTTTCTGATATTACTAGGTTGCATCGCTTTTAACAATGAAACGATTGACTGTGGCACTTAATTGAACTAACTTTGGACTGTGACCTGATAAATGTGAGAAATGAGACAATTGGACTCCAAGAAATAACATTCTTCTTAATTTGACGTGATTGCCGGAACTTAGCGATTACACTGGCCGCTGTGGTAGCGCTTCATTTATGAGTTTAGATATATAAGTTATTTTTTTACTGTGGGACCAATCCTTGCCGCTAGCGCGCGCTGAAGAAATAGCAATAGTTTTAAAAACTACATTTCATTGACTTTCTAACGGTGTCAGTCACTTTCAGTTACAACGGTTTGGTCACAAATACGTACCAACATGTATTCAGCGATATTTTTCTGATATTACTAGGTTGCGTCGCTTTTAACTATGAAACGATTGACTGTGGGACTTAATTGAACTGATTATGGACTGTGACCTTATAAATGTGAAAGTGAGACAATTGGACTTCAAGAAATAACATTCTTCTTAATATGAAATGATTGCCGAAACTCAGCGATTACACTGGGCGCTGTGGTAGCGCTTCAATTAAAAATTAAGATAAAAAAGTCATTTTTTACTGTGAGACCAATCCTAGCTGTTATCGCGCGCTAAAAAAATAGCGACAGTTTCAAAAACTACATTTCAATGAATTTCTAACGGTGCCAGTCCGTTTGAGTTTCAACGGTTGGGTCACATATTCGTGCCAACAGGTGTTTAGCGATATTTTTTTGGGATTACTAGGTTGCATCGCCTTTAACAATGAAACGATTGACTGTGGGACTTAATTGAACTAACTTTGGACTGTGACCTGATAAATGTGAGAAATGAGACAATTGGACTCCAAGAAATAACAATCTTCTTAATTTGACGTGATTGCCGGAACTTAGCGATTACACTGGCCGCTGTGGTAGTGCTTCATTTATGAGTTTAGATATATAAGTCATTTTTTTACTGTGGGACCAATCCTAGCCGCTAGCGCGCACTGAAGAATTAGCAATAGTTTCAAAAACTACATTTCATTGACTTTCTAACGGTGTCAGTCACTTTCAATTACAACGGTTTGGTCACAAATACGTACCAACATGTATTCAGCGATATTTTTCTGATATTACTAGGTTGCGTCGCTTTTAACTATGAAACGATTGACTGTGGGACTTAATTGAACTGATTATGGACTGTGACCTTATAAATGTGAAAGTGAGACAATTGCACTCCAAGAAATAACATTCTTCTTAATATGAAATGATTGCCGAAACTCAGCGATTACACTGAGCGCTGTGGTAGCGCTTCAATTAAAAATTAAGATAAAAAAGTCATTTTTTACTGTGAGACCAATCCTAGCTGTTATCCCGCGCTAAAGAAATAGCGACAGTTTCAAAAACTACATTTCATTGACTTTCTAATGGTGTCAGTCCGTTTGAGTTTCAACGGTTGGGTCACATATTCGTACCAACATGTATTTAGCGATATTTATCTGATATTACTAGGTTGCATCGCTTTTAACAGTGAAACGATTGACTGTGGGATTTAACTGAACTAACTTTGGACTGTGACCTGATAAATGTGATAAATGAGGAAATTGGACTGCAAGAAATAACATTCTTCTTAATTTGACATGATTGCCGGAACTCAGAGATTACACTGGGCGCTGTGGTAGCGCTTCATTTAAAAATTTAGATTAATAAGTCATTTTTAACTGTGGGACCAATCCTATCCGTTATCGCGCGCTGAAGAAATAGCAATAGTTTCAAAAACTACATTTCATTGACTTTCTAACGGTGTCAGTCCCTTTCAGGTACAACGGTTTGGTCACAAATTCGTACCAACATGTATTCAGCGATATTTTTCTGATATTACTAGGTTGCGTCGCTTTTAACTATGAAACGATTGACTGTGGGATTTAATTGAACTAACTTTGGACGGTCTCCTGATAAATGTGATAAAGGAGACAACTGGACTCCAAGAAATAACATTCTTGTTAACTTGACATGATTGCCGAAACTCAGCGATTACACTGGGCTCTGTGGTAGCGCTTCATTTAAGAATTAAGATAAAAAAAGTCATTTTTTTATTGTGGGACCAATCCTAGCCGTTATCGCGCGCTAAAGAAATAGCGTCAGTTTCAAGAACTACATTTCATTGACTTTCTAACGGTGTCAGTCCGTTTGAGTTACAACGGTTTGGTCACATATTCGTACCAACATGTATTTAGCGATATTTTTCTGATATTACTAGGTTGCATCGCTTTTAACTATGAAGTGATTGACTGTGGGACTTAATTGAGCTAACTTTGGACTGTCATCTGATAAATGTGAAAAATCAGACAATTGGACTCCAAGATATAACATTCTTCTAAATTTGACGTGATTGCCGGAACTCAGCGATTACACTGGCCGCTGTGGTAGCGCTTCATTTAAAAATTAAGCTAAAAAAAGTCATTTTTTTACTGTGGGACCTATGCTAGCCATTAGCGCGCGCTGAAGAAATAGCGACAGTTTCAAAAACTACATTTCATTGACTTTCTAACGGTGTCAGTCCGTTTGAGTTTCAAAGGTGATGTCACATATTCGTACCAACATGTATTTAGCGATAATTTTTTGATATTACTAGGTTGCATCGCTTTTAAAAATGAAACGATTGACTGTGGGACTTAATTGAGCTAACTATGGACTGTCACCTGATAAATGTGATAAATGAGACAATTGGACTCCAAGAAATAACATTCTTCTTAATTTGACGTGATTGCCGGAACTCAGCGATTACACTGGCTCTGTGGTAGCCCTTCATTTAAGAATTAAGATAAAAAAGTCAATTCTTTGTTGTGGGACCAATCCTAGCCGTTATCGCGCGCTGAAGAAATAGCGACAGTTTCAAAAACTACATTTCATTAACTTTCTAACGGTGTCAGTCTGTTTGAGTTACAACGGCTGGGTCACATATTCGTACCAACATGTATCTAGCGATATTTTTCTGATATTACTAGTTTGCATCGCTTTTAACAATGAAACGATTGACTGTGGGACTTAAGCGAACTAACTTTGGACTGTGACCTGATAAATGTGATAAATGAGACAATTGGACTCCAAGAAATAACATTCTTCTTAATTTGACGTGATTGCCGGAAATCAGCGATTATACTGGGCGTTGTGGTAGCGCTTCATTTAAAAATTTAGATAAATGAGTCGTTCTTTACTGTGGGACCAAACCTAGCTGTTATCCCGCGCTAAAGAAATAGCGACAGTTTCAAAAACTACTTTTCATTGACTTTCTAATGGTGTCAGTCCGTTTGAGTTTCAACGGTTGGGTCACATATTCGTACCAACATGTATTTAGCGATATTTTTCTGATATTACTAGGTTGCATCGCTTTTAACAGTGAAACGATTGACTGTGGGATTTAACTGAACTAACTTTGGACTGTGACCTGATAAATGTGATAAATGAGGAAATTGGACTCCAAGAAATATCATTCTTCTTAATTTGACATGATTGCCGGAACTCAGAGATTACACTGGGCGCTGTGGTAGCGCTTCATTTAAAAATTTAGATTAATAAGTCATTTTTAACTGTGGGACCAATCCTAGCCGTTATCGCGCGATGAAGAAATAGCGACAGTTTCAAAAACTACATTTCATTGAATTTCTAGCGGTGCCAGTCCGTTTGATTTTCAACGGTTGGGTCACATATTCGTACCAACATGTGTTTAGCGATATTTTTCTGGGATTACTAGGTTGCATCGCCTTTAACAATGAAACGATTGACTGTGGGACTTAATTGGACTAACTTCGGACTGTGCCTTGATAACTGTGATAAATGAGGAAATTGGAATCCAAGAAATAACATTCTTCTTAATTTGACATGGTTGCCGGAATTCAGAGATTACACTGGGCGCTGTGGTAGCGCTTTATTTAAAATTTAGATTAATAAGTCATTTTTAACTGTGGGACCAATCCTATCCGTTATGGCGCGCTGAAGAAATAGCAATAGTTTCAAAAACTACATTTCATTGACTTTCTAACGGTGTCAGTCCCTTTCAGGTACAACGGTTTGGTCACAAATTCGTACCAACATGCATTTAGCGATATTTTTCTGATATTACTAGTTTGCATCGCTTTTAACAATGAAACGATTGACTGTGGGACTTAAGCGAACTAACTTTGGACTGTGACCTGATAAATGTGATAAATGAGACAATTGGACTCCAAGAAATAACATTCTTCTTAATTTGACGTGATTGCCGGAAATCAGCGATTACACTGGGCGTTGTGGTAGCGCTTCATTTAAAAATTTAGATAAATGAGTCGTTCTTTACTGTGGGACCAAACCTATTCGATATCGCACGCTGAAGAAATAGCGACAGTTTCAAAAACTACATTTCATTGACTTTTTAACGGTGTCAGTCCGTTTGAGTTTCAACGGTTGGGTCACATATTCGTACCAACATGTATTTAGCGATATTTATCTGATATTACTAGGTTGCATCACTTTTAACAGTGAAACGATTGGCTGTGGGATTTAACTGAACTAACTTTGGACTGTGACCTGATAAATGTGATAAATGAGGAAATTGGACTCCAAGAAATAACATTCTTCTTAATTTGACATGATTGCCGGAACTCAGAGATTACACTGGGCGCTGTGGTAGCGCTTCATTTAAAAATTTAGATTAATAAGTCATTTTTAACTGTGGGACCAATCCTATCCGTTATCGCGCGCTGAAGAAATAGCAATAGTTTAAAAAACTACATTTCATTGACTTTCTAACGGTGTCAGTCCCTTTCAGGTACAACGGTTTGGTCACAAATTCGTACCAACATGTATTCAGCGATATTTTTCTGATATTACTAGGTTGCATCGCTTTTAACTATGAAACGATTGACTGTGGGATTTAATTGAACTAACTTTGGACTGTCTCCTGATAAATGTGATAAAGGAGACAATTGGACTCCAAGAAATAACATTCTTCTTAATTTGACGTGATTGCCGGAACTCAGCGATTACACTGGCTCTGTGGTAGCCCTTCATTTAAGAATTAAGATAAAAAAGTCATTTCTTTGTTGTGGGACCAATCCTAGCCGTTATCGCGCGCTGAAGAAATAGCGACAGTTTCAAAAACTACATTTCATTAACTTTCTAACGGTGTCAGTCTGTTTGAGTTACAACGGCTGGGTCACATATTCGTACCAACATGTATTTAGCGATATTTTTCTGATATTACTAGTTTGCATCGCTTTTAACAATGAAACGATTGACTGTGGGACTTAAGCGAACTAACTTTGGACTGTGACCTGATAAATGTGATAAATGAGACAATTGGACTCCAAGAAATAACATTCTTCTTAATTTGACGTGATTGCCGGAAATCAGCGATTACACTGGGCGTTGTGGTAGCGCTTCATTTAAAAATTTAGATAAATGAGTCGTTCTTTACTGTGGGACCAAACCTAGCTGTTATCCCGCGCTAAAGAAATAGCGACAGTTTCAAAAACTACTTTTCATTGACTTTCTAATGGTGTCAGTCCGTTTGAGTTTCAACGGTTGGGTCACATATTCGTACCAACATGTATTTAACGATATTTTTCTGATATTACTAGGTTGCATCGCTTTTAACAGTGAAACGATTGACTGTGGGATTTAACTGAACTAACTTTGGACTGTGACCTGATAAATGTGATAAATGAGGAAATTGGACTCCAAGAAATAACATTCTTCTTAATTTGACATGATTGCCGGAACTCAGAGATTACACTGGGCGCTGTGGTAGCGCTTCATTTAAAAATTTAGATTAATAAGTCATTTTTAACTGTGGGACCAATCCTAGCCGTTATCGCGCGATGAAGAAATAGCGACAGTTTCAAAAACTACATTTCATTGAATTTCTAGCGGTGCCAGTCCGTTTGATTTTCAACGGTTGGGTCACATATTCGTACCAACATGTGTTTAGCGATATTTTTCTGGGATTACTAGGTTGCATCGCCTTTAACAATGAAACGATTGACTGTGGGACTTAATTGGACTAACTTCGGACTGTGCCTTGATAAATGTGATAAATGAGGAAATTGGAATCCAAGAAATAACATTCTTCATAATTTGACATGGTTGCCGGAATTCAGAGATTACACTGGGCGCTGTGGTAGCGCTTCATTTAAAATTTAGATTAATAAGTCATTTTTAACTGTGGGACCAATCCTATCCGTTATCGCGCGCTGAAGAAATAGCAATAGTTTCAAAAACTACATTTCATTGACTTTCTAACGGTGTCAGTCCCTTTCAGGTACAACGGTTTGGTCACAAATTCGTACCAACATGCATTTAGCGATATTTTTCTGATATTACTAGTTTGCATCGCTTTTAACAATGAAACGATTGACTGTGGGACTTAAGCGAACTAACTTTGGACTGTGACCTGATAAATGTGATAAATGAGACAATTGGACTCCAAGAAATAACATTCTTCTTAATTTGACGTGATTGCCGGAAATCAGCGATTACACTGGGCGTTGTGGTAGCGCTTCATTTAAAAATTTAGATAAATGAGTCGTTCTTTACTGTGGGACCAAACCTATTCGATATCGCACACTGAAGAAATAGCGACAGTTTCAAAAACTACATTTCATTGACTTTTTAACGGTGTCAGTCCGTTTGAGTTTCAACGGTTGGGTCACATATTCGTACCAACATGTATTTAGCGATAATTTTTTGATATTACTAGGTTGCATCGCTTTTAACAATGAAACGATTGACTGTGGGACTTAACGGAACTAACTTTGGACTGTGACCTGATAAATGTGATAAATGAGACAATTGGACTCCAAAAAATAACATTCTTCTTAATTTGACGTGATTGCCGGAACTCAGCGATTACACTGGCCGCTGTGGTAGCGCATCATTTAAGAGTTTAGATAAATAAGTCATTTTTTTACTGTGGGACCAATCCTAGTCGCTAGCGCGCGCTGAAGAAATAGCAATAGTTTTAAGAACTACATTTCATTGACTTTCTAACGGTGTCAGTCCGTTTGAGTTACAAGGGTTGGGTCACAAATTCGTACCAACATGTATTTAGCGATATTTTTCTGATATTACTAGATTGCATCGCTTTTAACTATGAAACGATTGACTGTGGGACTTAATTGAGCTAACTTTGGACTGTCACCTGATAAATGTGATAAAGGAGACAATTGGACTCCAAGAAATAACATTCTTCTTAATTTGACGTGATTGCCGGAAATCAGCGATTACACTGGGCGTTGTGGTAGCGCTTCATTTAAAAATTTAGATAAATAAGCCGTTCTTTACTGTGGGACCAATCCTACCCGTTATTGCGCGGTGAAAAAATAGCGACAGTTTCAAAAATTACATTTCATTGACTTTCTAACGGTGTCAATCCGTTTGACTTACAACGGTTGGGTCACATATTCGTACCAACATGTATTTAGCGATATTTTTCTGATATTACTAGGTTGTATGGCTTTTAACAGTGAAACCATTGACTGTGGGACTTAATTGAACTGATTATGGACTGTGACCTTATAAATGTGAAAGTGAGACAATTGGACTCCAAGAAATAACATTCTTCTTAATTTGACATGATTGCCGGAACTCAGAGATTACACTGGGCGCTGTGGTAGCGCTTCATTTAAAAATTTAGATTAATAAGTCATTTTTAACTGTGGGACCAATCCTAGCCGTTATCGCGCGATGAAGAAATAGCGACAGTTTCAAAAACTACATTTCATTGAATTTCTAGCGGTGCCAGTCCGTTTGATTTTCAACGGTTGGGTCACATATTCGTACCAACATGTGTTTAGCGATATTTTTCTGGGATTACTAGGTTGCATCGCCTTTAACAATGAAACGATTGACTGTGGGACTTAATTGGACTAACTTCGGACTGTGCCTTGATAAATGTGATAAATGAGGAAATTGGAATCCAAGAAATAACATTCTTCATAATTTGACATGGTTGCCGGAATTCAGAGATTACACTGGGCGCTGTGGTAGCGCTTCATTTAAAATTTAGATTAATAAGTCATTTTTAACTGTGGGACCAATCCTATCCGTTATCGCGCGCTGAAGAAATAGCAATAGTTTCAAAAACTACATTTCATTGACTTTCTAACGGTGTCAGTCCCTTTCAGGTACAACGGTTTGGTCACAAATTCGTACCAACATGCATTTAGCGATATTTTTCTGATATTACTAGTTTGCATCGCTTTTAACAATGAAACGATTGACTGTGGGACTTAAGCGAACTAACTTTGGACTGTGACCTGATAAATGTGATAAATGAGACAATTGGACTCCAAGAAATAACATTCTTCTTAATTTGACGTGATTGCCGGAAATCAGCGATTACACTGGGCGTTGTGGTAGCGCTTCATTTAAAAATTTAGATAAATGAGTCGTTCTTTACTGTGGGACCAAACCTATTCGATATCGCACACTGAAGAAATAGCGACAGTTTCAAAAACTACATTTCATTGACTTTTTAACGGTGTCAGTCCGTTTGAGTTTCAACGGTTGGGTCACATATTCGTACCAACATGTATTTAGCGATAATTTTTTGATATTACTAGGTTGCATCGCTTTTAACAATGAAACGATTGACTGTGGGACTTAACGGAACTAACTTTGGACTGTGACCTGATAAATGTGATAAATGAGACAATTGGACTCCAAAAAATAACATTCTTCTTAATTTGACGTGATTGCCGGAACTCAGCGATTACACTGGCCGCTGTGGTAGCGCATCATTTAAGAGTTTAGATAAATAAGTCATTTTTTTACTGTGGGACCAATCCTAGTCGCTAGCGCGCGCTGAAGAAATAGCAATAGTTTTAAGAACTACATTTCATTGACTTTCTAACGGTGTCAGTCCGTTTGAGTTACAAGGGTTGGGTCACAAATTCGTACCAACATGTATTTAGCGATATTTTTCTGATATTACTAGATTGCATCGCTTTTAACTATGAAACGATTGACTGTGGGACTTAATTGAGCTAACTTTGGACTGTCACCTGATAAATGTGATAAAGGAGACAATTGGACTCCAAGAAATAACATTCTTCTTAATTTGACGTGATTGCCGGAAATCAGCGATTACACTGGGCGTTGTGGTAGCGCTTCATTTAAAAATTTAGATAAATAAGCCGTTCTTTACTGTGGGACCAATCCTACCCGTTATTGCGCGGTGAAAAAATAGCGACAGTTTCAAAAATTACATTTCATTGACTTTCTAACGGTGTCAATCCGTTTGACTTACAACGGTTGGGTCACATATTCGTACCAACATGTATTTAGCGATATTTTTCTGATATTACTAGGTTGTATGGCTTTTAACAGTGAAACCATTGACTGTGGGACTTAATTGAACTGATTATGGACTGTGACCTTATAAATGTGAAAGTGAGACAATTGGACTCCAAGAAATAACATTCTTCTTAATATGAAATGATTGCCGAAACTCAGCGATTACACTGGGCGCTGTGGTAGCGCTTCAATTAAAAATTAGGATAAAAAAGTCATTTTTTACTGTGGGACCAACCCTAGCTGTTATCGCGCGCTTAAGAAATAGCGACAATTTCAAAAACTACATTTCATTGACTTTCTAACGGTGTCAGTGCGTTTGAGTTTCAACGGTTGGGTCACATATTCGTACCAACATGTATTTAGCGATATTTATGTGATATTACTAGGTTGCATCGCTTTTAACAGTGAAACGATGGACTGTGGGACTTAATTGAGCTAACTTTGGACTGTCACCTGATAAATCTGATAAATGAGACAATTGGACTCCAAGAAATAACATTCTTCTTAATTTGACGTGATTGCCGGAACTCAGCGATTACACTGGCCGCTGTGGTAGCGCTTCATTTAAAAAATTAGATAAATAAGCCGTTCTTTACTGCGGCCCCAATCCTACCCGTTATCGTGCGGTGAAAAAATAGCGACAGTTTCAAAAACTACATTTCATTGACTTTCTAACGGTGTCAATCCGTTTGACTTACAACGGTTGGGTCACATTTTCGTACCAACATGTATTTAGCGATATTTTTCTGATATTACTAAGTTGTATGGCTTTTAACAGTGAAACCATTGACTGTGGGACTTAATTGAACTGATTATGGACTGTGACCTTATAAATGGAAAAGTGAGACAATTGGACTCCAAGAAATAACATTCTTCTTAATATGAAATGATTGCCGAAACTCAGAGATTACACTGGGCCCTGTGGTAGCGCTTCATTTAAAATTTAGATTAATAAGTCATTTTTAACTGTGGGACCAATCCTATCCGTTATCGCGCGCTGAAGAAATAGCAATAGTTTCAAAAACTACATTTCATTGACTTTCTAACGGTGTCAGTCCCTTTCAGTTACAATGGTTTGGTCACAAATACGTACCAACATGTATTCAGCGATATTTTTCTGATATTACTAGGTTGCGTCGCTTTCAACTATGAAACGATTGACTGTGGGACTTAATTGAACTAACTTTGGACTGTCTCCTGATAAATGTGATAAAGGAGACAATTGGACACCAAGAAATAACATTCTTGTTAACTTGACATGATTGCCGAAACTCAGCGATTACACTGGCCGCTGTGGTAGCGCTTCATTTAAGAATTAAGATAAAAAAAAGTCATTTTTTTATTGTGGGACCAATCCTAACCGTTATCGTGCGCTAAAGAAATAGCGACAGTTTCAAAAACTACATTTCATTGACTTTCTAACGGTGTCAGTCCGTTTGAGTTACAACGGTTGGGCACATATTCGTACCAACATGTATTTAGCGATATTTTTCTGATATTACTAGGTTGCATCGCTTTTAACTATGAAGCGATTGACTGTGGGACTTAATTGAGCTAACTTTGGACTGTCATCTGATAAATGTGAAAAATCAGACAATTGGACTCCAAGAAATAACATTCTTCTAAATTTGACGTGATTGCCGGAACACAGCAATTACACTGGCCGCTGTGGTAGCGCTTCATTTAAGAATTAAGATAAAAAAAAGTCATTTTTTTACTGTGGGGCCTATCCTAGCCATTAGCGCGCGCTGAAGAACTAGCAATAGTTTCAAAAACTACATTTCATTGACTTTTTAACGGTGTCAGTCCCTTTCAGTTACTACGGTTGGGTCACATATTCGTACCAACATGTATTTAGCGATATTTTTCTGATATTACTAGGTTGCGTCGCTTTTCACTATGAAACAATTGACTGTGGGACTTAATTGAACTAACTTTGGACTGTCTCCTGATAAATGTGATAAAGGACACAATTGGACTCCAAGAAATAACATTCTTCTTAATTTGACGTGATTGCCGGAAATCAGCGATTACACTGGGCGTTGTGGTAGCGCTTCATTTAAAAATTTAGATAAATGAGTCGTTCTTTAGTGTGGGACCAAACCTATTCGTTATCGCACGCTGAAGAAATAGCGACAGTTTCAAAAACTACATTTCATTGACTTTCTAACGGTGTCAGTCCGTTTGAGTTTCAACGGTGATGTCACATATTCGTACCAACATGTATTTAGCGATAATTTTTTGATATTACTAGGTTGCATCGCTTTTAACAATGAAACGATTGACTGTGGGACTTAATTGAACGCACTTTGGACTGTGACCTGATAAATGTGAGAAATGAGGTAATTGGACTCCAAGAAATAACATTCTTCTTAATTTGACGTGATTGCCGGAAATCAGCGATTACACTGGCGTTGTGGTAGCGCTTCATTTAAAAATTTAGATAAATGAGTCGTTCTTTAGTGTGGGACCAAACCTATTCGTTATCGCACGCTGAAGAAATAGCGACAGTTTCAAAAACTACATTTAATTGACTTTTTAGCGGTGTCAGTCCGTTTGAGTTTCAACGGTGATGTCACATATTCGTACCAACATGTATTTAGCGATAATTTTTTGATATTACTAGGTTGCATCGCTTTTAACAAAGAAACGATTGACTGTGGGACTTAATTGAACGAACTTTAGACTGTGACCTGATAAATGTGAGAAATGAGGCAATTGGACTCCAAGAAATAACATTCTTCTTAATTTAACGTGATTGCCGGAACTCAGCGATTACACTGGCCGCTGTGGTAGCGCTTCATTTATGAGTTTAGATAAATAATTCATTTTTTTACTGTGGGACCAATCCTAGCCGCTAGCGCGCGCTGAAGAAATAGCAATAGTTTCAAAAACTACATTTCATTGACTTTCTAACGGTGTCAGTCACTTTCAGTAACAACGGTTGGGTCACAAATTCGTACCAACATGTATTTGGCGATATTTTTCTGATATTACTAGATTGCATCGCTTTTAACTATGAAACGATTGACTGTGGGACTTAATTGAGCTAACTTTGGACTGTCACCTGATAAGTGTGATAAAGGAGACAATTGGACTCCAAGAAATAACATTCTTGTGAATTTGACATGATTGCCGGAACTCAGCGATTACACTGGCTCTGTGGTAGCCCTTCATTTAAGAATTAAGATAAAAAAGTCATTTCTTTATTGTGGGACCAATCCTAGCCGTTATCACGCGCTGAAGAAATAGCGACAGTTTCAAAAACTACATTTCATTGACTTTCTAACGGTGTCAGTCCGTTTTAGTTAAAACGGCTGGGTCACATATTCGTACCAACATGTATTTAGCGATATTTTTCTGATATTACTAGTTTGCATCGCTTTTAACAATGAAACAATTGACTGTGGGACTTAAGCGAACTAACTTTGGACTGTGACCTGATAAATGTGATAAATGGGACAATTGGACTCCAAGAAATAACATTCTTCTTAATTTGACGTGATTGCCGGAAATCAGCGATTACACTGGGCGTTGTGGTAGCGCTTCATTTAAAAATTTAGATAAATGAGTCGTTCTTTAGTGTGGGACCAAACCTATTCGTTATCGCACGCTGAAGAAATAGCGACAGTTTCAAAAACTACATTTCATTGACTTTGTAGCGGTGTCAGTCCGTTTGAGTTTCAACGGTTGGGTCACATATTCGTACCAACATGTATTTAGCGATAATTTTTTGATAATACTACTTTGCATCGCTTTTAACAATGAAACGATTGACTGTGGGACTTAACTGAACTAACTTTGGACTGTGACCTGATAAATGAGATAAATAAGACAATTGGACTCCAAGAAATAACATTCTTCTTAATTTGACGTGATTGCCGGAACTCAGCGATTACACTGGCCGCTGTGGTAGCGCTTCATTTAAGAGTTTAGATAAATAAGTCATTTTTTTACTGTGGGACCAATCCTAGTCGCTAGCGCGCGCTGAAGAAATAGCAATAGTTTCAAAAACTACATTTCATTGACTTTTTAACGGTGTCAGTCCCTTTCAGTTACTACGGTTGGGTCACATATTCGTACCAACATGTATTTAGCGATATTTTTCTGATATTACTAGGTTGCGTCGCTTTTCACTATGAAACAATTGACTGTGGGACTTAATTGAACTAACTTTGGACTGTCTCTTGATAAATGTGATAAAGGACACCATTGGACTCCAAGAAATAACATTCTTCTTAATTTGACGTGATTGCCGGAAATCAGCGATTACACTGAGCGTTGTGGTAGCGCTTCATTTAAAAACTTAGATAAATGAGTCGTTCTTTAGTGTGGGACCAAACCTATTCGTTATCGCACGCTGAAGAAATAGCGACAGTTTCAAAAACTACATTTCATTGACTTTCTAACGGTGTCAGTCCGTTTGAGTTTCAACGGTGATGTCACATATTCGTACCAACATGTATTTAGCGATAATTTTTTGATATTACTAGGTTGCATCGCTTTTAACAATGAAACGATTGACTGTGGGACTTAATTGAACGAACTTTGGACTGTGACCTGATAAATGTGAGAAATGAGGTAATTGGACTCCAAGAAATAACATTCTTCTTAATTTAACGTGATTGCCGGAACTCAGCGATTACACTGGCCGCTGTGGTAGCGCTTCATTTATGAGTTTAGATAAATAAGTCATTTTTTTACTGTGGGACCAATCCTAGCCGCCAGCGCGCTGAAGAAATAGCAATAGTTTCAAAAACTACATTTCATTGACTTTCTAACGGTGTCAGTCACTTTCAGTAACAACGGTTGGGTCACAAATTCGTACCAACATGTATTTGGCGATATTTTTCTGATATTACTAGATTGCATCGCTTTTAACTATGAAACGATTGACTGTGGGACTTAAGCGAACTAACTTTGGACTGTGACCTGATAAATGTAATAAATGAGACAATTGGACTCCAAGAAATAACATTCTTCTTAATTTGACGTGATTGCCGGAAATCAGCGATTACACTGGGCGTTGTGGTAGCGCTTCATTTAAAAATTTAGATAAATGAGTCGTTCTTTAGTGTGGGACCAAACCTATTCGTTATCGCACGCTGAAGAAATAGCGACAGTTTCAAAAACTACATTTCATTGACTTTTTAGCGGTGTCAGTCCGTTTGAGTTTCAACGGTGATGTCACATATTCGTACCAACATGTATTTAGCGATAATTTTTTGATATTACTAGGTTGCATCGCTTTTAACAAAGAAACGATTGACTGTGGGACTTAATTGAACGAACTTTGGACTGTGACCTGATAAATGTGAGAAATGAGGCAATTGGACTCCAAGAAATAACATTTTTCTTAATTTAACGTGATTGCCGGAGCTCAGCGATTACACTGGCCGCTGTGGTAGCGCTTCATTTATGAGTTTAGATAAATAATTCATTTTTTTACTGTGGGACCAATCCTAGCCGCTAGCGCGCGCTGAAGAAATAGCAATAGTTTCAAAAACTACATTTCATTGACTTTCTAACGGTGTCAGTCCGTTTGAGTTTCAACGGTGATGTCACATATTCGTACCAACATGTATTTAGCGATAATTTTTTGATATTACTAGGTTGCATCGCTTTTAACAATGAAACGATTGACTGTGGGACTTAATTGAACGAACTTTGGACTGTGACCTGATAAATGTGAGAAATGAGGTAATTGGACTCCAAGAAATAACATTCTTCTTAATTTAACGTGATTGCCGGAACTCAGCGATTACACTGGCCGCTGTGGTAGCGCTTCATTTATGAGTTTAGATAAATAAGTCATTTTTTTACTGTGGGACCAATCCTAGCCGCCAGCGCGCTGAAGAAATAGCAATAGTTTCAAAAACTACATTTCATTGACTTTCTAACGGTGTCAGTCACTTTCAGTAACAACGGTTGGGTCACAAATTCGTACCAACATGTATTTGGCGATATTTTTCTGATATTACTAGATTGCATCGCTTTTAACTATGAAACGATTGACTGTGGGACTTAAGCGAACTAACTTTGGACTGTGACCTGATAAATGTAATAAATGAGACAATTGGACTCCAAGAAATAACATTCTTCTTAATTTGACGTGATTGCCGGAAATCAGCGATTACACTGGGCGTTGTGGTAGCGCTTCATTTAAAAATTTAGATAAATGAGTCGTTCTTTAGTGTGGGACCAAACCTATTCGTTATCGCACGCTGAAGAAATAGCGACAGTTTCAAAAACTACATTTCATTGACTTTTTAGCGGTGTCAGTCCGTTTGAGTTTCAACGGTGATGTCACATATTCGTACCAACATGTATTTAGCGATAATTTTTTGATATTACTAGGTTGCATCGCTTTTAACAAAGAAACGATTGACTGTGGGACCTAATTGAACGAACTTTGGACTGTGACCTGATAAATGTGAGAAATGAGGCAATTGGACTCCAAGAAATAACATTTTTTTTAATTTAACGTGATTGCCGGAACTCAGCGATTACACTGGCCGCTGTGGTAGCGCTTCATTTATGAGTTTAGATAAATAATTCATTTTTTTACTGTGGGACCAATCCTAGCCGCTAGCGCGCGCTGAAGAAATAGCAATAGTTTCAAAAACTACATTTCATTGACTTTCTAACGGTGTCAGTCACTTTCAGTAACAACGGTTGGGTCACAAATTCGTACCAACATGTATTTGGCGATATTTTTCTGATATTACTAGATTGCATCGCTTTTAACTATGAAACGATTGACTGTGGGACTTAATTGAGCTAACCTTGGACTGTCACCTGATAAGTGTGATAAAGGAGACAATTAGACTCCAAGAAATAACATTCTTGTTAATTTGACATGATTGCCGGAACTCAGCGATTACACTGGCTCTGTGGTAGCCCTTCATTTAAGAATTAAGATAAAAAAGTCATTTCTTTATTGTGGGACCAATCCTAGCCGTTATCACGCGCTGAAGAAATAGCGACAGTTTCAAAAACTACATTTCATTGACTTTCTAACGGTGTCAGTCCGTTTGAGTTACAACGGCTGGGTCACATATTCGTACCAACATGTATTTAGCGATATTTTTCTGATATTACTAGTTTGCATCGCTTTTAACAATGAAACAATTGACTGTGGGACTTAAGCGAACTAACTTTGGACTGTGACCTGATAAATGTGATAAATGAGACAATTGGACTCCAAGAAATAACATTCTTCTTAATTTGACGTGATTGCCGGAAATCAGCGATTACACTGGGCGTTGTGGTAGCGCTTCATTTAAAAATTTAGATAAATGAGTCGTTCTTTAGTGTGGGACCAAACCTATTCGTTATCGCACGCTGAAGAAATAGCGACAGTTTCAAAAACTACATTTCATTGACTTTTTAGCGGTGTCAGTCCGTTTGAGTTTCAACGGTTGGGTCACATATTCGTACCAACATTTATTTAGCGATAATTTTTTGATAATACTACTTTGCATCGCTTTTAACAATGAAACGATTGACTGTGGAACTTAACTGAACTAACTTTGGACTGTGACCTGATAAATGTGATAAATAAGACAATTGGACTCCAAGAAATAACATTCTTCTTAATTTGACGTGATTGCCGGAACTCAGCGATTACACTGGCCGCTGTGGTAGCGCTTCATTTAAGAGTTTAGATAAATGAGTCGTTCTTTAGTGTGGGACCAAACCTATTCGTTATCGCACGCTGAAGAAATAGCGACAGTTTCAAAAACTACATTTCATTGACTTTTTAGCGGTGTCAGTCCGTTTGAGTTTCAACGGTTGGGTCACATATTCGTACCAACATTTATTTAGCGATAATTTTTTGATAATACTACTTTGCATCGCTTTTAACAATGAAACGATTGACTGTGGAACTTAACTGAACTAACTTTGGACTGTCTCCTGATAAATGTGATAAAGGACACAATTGGACTCCAAGAAATAACATTCCTGTTAACTTGACATGATTGCCGAAACTCAGCGATTGCACTAGGCTCTGTGGTAGCGCTTCATTTAAGAATTAAGATAAAAAAAGTCATTTTTTTATTGTGGGACCAATCCTAGCCGTTATTGCGCGCAAAAGAAATAGCGACAGTTTCAAGAACTACATTTCATTGACTTTCTAACGGTGTCAGTCCGTTTGAGTTACAACGGTTCGGTCACAAATTCGTACCAACATGTATTTAGCGATATTTTTCTGATATTACTAGATTGCATCGCTTTTAACTATGAAACGATTGGCTGTGGGACTTAATTGAGCTAACTTTGGACTGTCACCTGATAAATGTGATAAACATTCTTCTTAATTTGACGTGATTGCCGGAACTCAGCGATTACACTGGGCTCTGTGGTAGCGCTTCATTTAAGAAATAAGATAAAAAAGTCATTTCTTTATTGTGGGACCAATCCTAGCCATTATTGCGCGCTGAAGAAATAGCGACAGTTTCAAAAACTACATTTCATTGACTTTCTAACGGTGTCAGTCCGTTTGAGTTACAACGGTTGGGTCACATATTCGTACCAACATGTATTTGGCGATATTTTTTTAATATTACTAGGTTGCATCGCTTTTAACAATGAAACGATTGACTGTGGGACTTAACTGAACTAACTTTGGACTGTGACCTGATAAATGTGATAAATGAGACAATTGAACTCCAACAAATAACATTCTTGTTAACTTGACATGATTGCCCAAACTCAGCGATTGCACTAGGCTCTGTGGTAGCGCTTCATTTAAGAATTAAGATAAAAAAAGTCATTTTTTTATTGTGGGACCAATCCTAGCCGTTATTGCGCGCAAAAGAAATAGCGACAGTTTCAAGAACTACATTTCATTGACTTTCTAACGGTGTCAGTCCGTTTGAGTTACAACGGTTGGGTCACAAATTCGTACCAACATGTATTTAGCGATATTTTTCTGATATTACTAGATTGCATCGCTTTTAACTATGAAACGATTGACTGTGGGACTTAATTGAGCTAACTTTGGACTGTCACCTGATAAATGTGATAAACATTCTTCTTAATTTGACGTGATTGCCGGAACTCAGTGATTACACTGGGCTGTGTGGTAGCGCTTCATTTAAGAATTAAGATAAAAAAGTCATTTCTTTATTGTGGGACCAATCCTAGCCATTATCGCGCGCTGAAGAAATAGCGACAGTTTCAAAAACTACATTTCATTGACTTTCTAACGGTGTCAGTCCGTTTGAGTTACAACGGTTGGGTCACATATTCGTACCAACATGTATTTGGCGATATTTTTCTAATATTACTAGGTTGCATCGCTTTTAACAATGAAACGATTGACTGTGGGACTTAACTGAACTAACTTTGGACTGTGACCTGATAAATGTGATAAATGAGACAATTGGACTCCAAGAAACAACATTCTTCTTAATTTGACGTGATTGCCGGAAATCAGCGATTACACTGGGCGTTGTGGTAGCGCTTCATTTAAAAATTTAGATAAATAAGCCGTTCTTTACTGTGGGACCAATCCTACCCGTTATCGTGCGGTGAAAAAATAGCGACAGTTTCAAAAACTACATTTCATTGACTTTCTAACGGTGTCAATCCGTTTGACTTACAACGGTTGGGTCACATGTTCGTACCAACATGTATTTAGCGATGTTTTTCTGAGATTACTAGGTTTCATCGCTTTTAACAATGAAACGATTGACTGTGGGACTTAATTGGACTAACTTTGGACTGTGACTTGAAAAATGTGATAAATGAGGAAATTGGAATCCAAGAAATAACATTCTTCTTAATTTGACGTGATTGCCGGAAATCAGCGATTACACTGGGCGTTGTGGTAGCGCTTCATTTAAAAATTTAGATAAATAAGCCGTTCTTTACTGTGGGACCAACCCTACCCGTTATCGTGCGGTGAAAAAATAGCGACAGTTTCAAAAACTACATTTCATTGACTTTCTAACGGTGTCAATCCGTTTGACTTACAACGGTTGGGTCACATATTCGTACCAACATGTATTTAGCGATATTTTTCTGATATTACTAGGTTGTATGGCTTTTAACAGTGAAACCATTGACTGTGGGACTTAATTGAACTGATTATGGACTGTGACCTTATAAATGTGAAAGTGAGACAATTGGACTCCAAGAAATAACATTCTTCTTAATATGAAATGATTGCCGAAACTTAGCGATTACACTGGGCGCTGTGGTAGCGCTTCAATTAAAAATTAAGATAAAAAAGTCATTTTTTACTGTGGGACCAATCCTAGCTGTTATCGCGCGCTTAAGAAATAGCGACAATTTCAAAAACTACGTTTCATTGACTTTCTAACGGTGTCAGTGCGTTTGAGTTTCAACGGTTGGTTCACATATTCGTACCAACATGTATTTATCGATATTTATCTGATATTACTAGGTTGCATCGCTTTTAACAGTGAAACGATTGACTGTGGGATTTAATTGAACTAACTTTGGACTGTGACCTGATAAATGTGTAAAATGAGGAAATTGGACTCCAAGAAATAACGTTCTTCTTAATTTGACATGATTGCCGGAACTCAGAGATTACACTGGGCGCTGTGGTAGCGCTTCATTTAAAAATTTAGATTAATAAGTTATTTTTAACTGTGGGACCAATCCTAGCCGTTATCGTGCGATGAAGAAATAGCGACAGTTCAAAAACTAAATTTCATTGAATTTCTAACGGTGCCAGTCCGTTTGAGTTTCAACGGTTGGGTCACATATTCGTACCAACATGTGTTTAACGATATTTTTCTGAGATTACTAGGTTTCATCGCTTTTAACAATGAAACGATTGACTGTGGGACTTAATTGGACTAACTTTGGACTGTGCCTTGATAAATGTGATAAATGAGGAAATTGGAATCCAGGAAATAACATTCTTCTTAATATGAAATGATTGCCGAAACTCAGCGATTACACTGGGCTCTGTGGTAGCGCTTCATTTAAAATTTAGATTAATAAGTCATTTTTTACTGTGGGACCAATCCTAGCCGTTATCGCGCGATGAAGAAATAGCGACAGTTTCAAAAACTACATTTCATTGACTTTTTAACGGTGTCAGTCCGTTTGAGTTTCAACGGTTGGGTCACATATTCGTACCAACATGTATTTAGCGATATTTATCTGATATTACTAGTTTGCATCGCTTTTAACAGTGAAACGATTGACTGTGGGACTTAATTGAAATAAATTTGGACCGTGACCTGATCAATGTCATAAATGACACAAATGGACTCCAAGAAAATTCTTCTTAATTTGACATGATTGCCGGACATCAGCGATTAAACTGGGCGCTGTGGTAGCGCTTCACTTAAAAAAAATTAGATAAATAAGTCGTTCTTTACTGTGGGACCAATCCTGTTCGTTATCGCGCGCTGAAGAAATAGCGACAGTTTCAAAAACTACATTTCATTGACTTTCTAACGGTGTCAGTCCGTTTGTGTTTCAACGGTTGGGTGACATATTCGTACCAACATGTATTTAGCGATATTTATCTGATATTACTAGGTTGCATCGCTTTTAATAATGAAACGATTGACTGTGGGACTTAACTGAACTAACTTTGGACTGAGACCTGATAAATGTGATGAATGAGACAATTGGACTCCAAGAAATAACATTCTTCTTAATTTGACGTGATTGCCGGAAATCAGCGATTACACTGGGCGTTGTGGTATCGCTTCATTTAAAAATTTAGATAAATGAGTCGTTCTTTACTGTAAGACCAATCCTATTCGTTATCGCACGCTGAAGAAATAGCGACAGTTTCAAAAACTACATTTCATTGACTTTTTAACGGTGTCAGTCCGTTTGAGTTTCAACGGTTGGGTCACATATTCGTACCAACATGTATTTAGCGATATTTATCTGACATTACTAGGTTGCATCGCTTTTAACAATGAAACGATTGACTGTGGGACTTAACTGAACTAACTTTGGACTGTGACCTGATAAATGTGATAAATGAGACAATTGGCCTCCAAGAAATAACATTCTTCTTAATTTGATGTGATTGCCGGAAATCAGCGATTACACTGGGCGTTGTGGTATCGCTTCATTTAAAAATTTAGATAAATGAGTCGTTCTTTACTGTGGGACCAATCCTATTCGTTATCGCACGCTGAAGAAATAGCGACAATTTCAAAAACTACATTTCATTGACTTTCTAACGGTGTCAGTCCGTTTGAGTTACAACGGTTGGGTCACATATTCGTACCAACATGTATTTAGCGATATTTATCTGATATTACTAGGTTGTATGGCTTTTAACAGTGAAAACATTGACTGTGGGACTTAATTGAACTGATTATGGACTGTGACCTTATAAATGTGAAAGTGAGACAATTGGACTCCAAGAAATAACATTCTTCTTAATTTGACGTGATTGCCGGAAATCAGCGATTACACTGGGCGTTGTGGTAGCGCTTCATTTAAAAATTTAGATAAATAAGCCGTTCTTTACTGTGGGACCAATCCTACCCGTTATCGTGCAGTGAAAAAATAGCGACAGTTTCAAAAACTACATTTCATTGACTTTCTAACGGTGTCAATCCGTTTGACTTACAACGGTTGGGTCACATATTCGTACCAACATGTATTTAGCGATATTTGTCTGATATTACTAGGTTGTATGGCTTTTAACAGTGAAACCATTGACTGTGGGACTTAATTGAACTGATTATGGACTGTGACCTTATAAATGTGAAAGTGAGACAATTGGACTCCAAGAAATAACATTCTTCTTAATATGAAATGATTGCCGAAACTCAGCGATTACACTGGGCGCTGTGGTAGCGCTTCAATTAAAAATTAAGATAAAAAAGTCATTTTTTACTGTGGGACCAATCCTAGCTGTTATCGCGCGCTTAAGAAATAGCGACAATTTCAAAAACTACGTTTCATTGACTTTCTAACGGTGTCAGTGCGTTTGAGTTTCAACGGTTGGGTCACATATTCGTACCAACATGTATTTAGCGATATTTATCTGATATTACTAGGTTGCATCGCTTTTAATAATGAAACGATTGACTGTGGGACTTAACTGAACTAACGTTGGTCTGAGACCTGATAAATGTGATGAATGAGACAATTGGACTCCAAGAAATAACATTCTTCTTAATTTGACGTGATTGCCGGAAATCAGCGATTACACTGGGCGTTGTGGTATCGGTTCATTTAAAAATTTAGATAAATGAGTCGTTCTTTACTGTGGGACCAATCCTATTCGTTATCGCACGCTGAAGAAATAGCGACAGTTTCAAAAACTACATTTCATTGACTTTTTAACGGTGTCAGTCCGTTTGAGTTTCAACGGTTGGGTCACATATTCGTACCAACATGTATTTAGCGATATTTATCTGACATTACTAGGTTGCATCGCTTTTAACAATGAAACGATTGACTGTGGGACTTAACTGAACTAACTTTGGACTGTGACCTGATAAATGTAATAAATGAGACAATTGGCCTCCAAGAAATAACATTCTTCTTAATTTGATGTGATTGCCGGAAATCAGCGATTACACTGGGCGTTGTGGTATCGCTTCATTTAAAAATTTAGATAAATGAGTCGTTCTTTACTGTGGGACCAATCCTATTCGTTATTGCACGCTGAAGAAATAGCGACAGTTTCAAAAACTACATTTCATTGACTTTCTAACGGTGTCAGTCCGTTTGAGTTACAACGGTTGGGTCACATATTCGTACCAACATGTATTTAGCGATATTTATCTAATATTACTAGGTTGTATGGCTTTTAACAGTGAAAACATTGACTGTGGGACTTAATTGAACTCATTATGGACTGTGACCTTATAAATGTGAAAGTGAGACAATTGGACTCCAAGAAATAACATTCTTCTTAGTATGAAATGATTGCCGAAACTCAGCGATTACACTGGGCGCTGTGGTAGCGCTTCAATTAAAAATTAAGATAAAAAAGTCATTTTTTACTGTGGGACCAATCCTAGCTGTTATCGCGCGTTGAAGAAATAGCGACAGTTTCAAAAACTACATTTCATTGAATTTCTAACGGTGTCAGTCCGTTTGAGTTTCAACGGTTGGGTCACATATTCGTACCAACATGTATTTAGCGATATTTATCTGATATTACTAGGTTGCATGGCTTTTAACAATGAAACGATTGACTGTGGGACTTAACTGAACTAACTTTGGACTGTGACCTGATAAATGTGATCAATTAGACAATTGGACTCCAAGAAATAACATTCTTCTTAATTTGACGTGATTGCCGGAAATCAGCGATTACACTGGGCGTTGTGGTATCGCTTCATTTAAAAATTTAGATAAATGAGTCGTTCTTTACTATGGAACCAATCCTATTCGTTATCGCACGCTGAAGAAATAGCGACAGTTTCAAAAACTACATTTCATTGCCTTTTTAACGGTGTCAGTCCGTTTGAGTTTCAACAGTTGGGTCACATATTCGTACCAACATGTATTTAGCGATATTTATCTGACATTACTAGGTTGCATCGCTTTTAACAATGAAACGATTGCCTGTGGGACTTAACTGAAGTAACTTTGGACTGTGACCTGATAAATGTGATAAATGAGACAATTGGACTCCAAGAAATAACATTCTTCTTAATTTGACGTAATTGCCGGAACTCAGCGATTACACTGGCCGCTGTGGTAGCGCTTCATTTAAGAGTTTAGATAAATAAGTCATTTTTTTACTGTGGGACTAATCCTAGCCGCTAGCGCGCGCTGAAGAAATAGCAATAGTTTCAAAAACTACATTTCAATGACTTTCTAACGGTGTCAGTCCCTTTCAGTTACAACGGTTTGGTCACAAATACGTACCAACATGTGTTCAGCGATATTTTTCTGATATTGCTAGGTTGCGTCGCTTTTAACTATGAAACGATTGACTGTGGGACTTAATTGAACTAACTTTGGACTGTCTCCTGATAAATGTGATAAAAGAGATAATTGGACTCCAAGAAATAACATTCTTGTTAACTTGACATGATTGCCGAAACTCAGCGATTACACTGGTCACTGTGGTAGCGCTTCATTTAAGAATTAAGATAAAAAAAAGTCATTTTTTTTATTGTGGGACCAATCCTAGCCGTTATCGCGCGCTAAAGAAATAGCTACAGTTTCAAGAACTACATTTCATTGACTTTCTAACGGTGTCAATCCGTTTGACTTACAACGGTTGGGTCACATATTCGTACCAACATGTATTTAGCGATAATTTTCTGATATTACTAGGTTGTATGGCTTTTAACAGTGAAACCATTGACTGTGGGACTTAATTGAACTGATTATGGACTGTGATCTTATAAATGTGAAAGTGAGACAATTGGACTCCAAGAAATAACATTCTTCTTAATATAGTCGATAAAGCCCGTGGAAAAATCCACTAAAGCAGGATAAAAATTTTGATGTTAATGAGATATAAGAATTTAAAGATTTTGCTGACGTCAGCAATGGCCCGGTCAAAACCGATAAATTTTTTTTAGAAATTTGTATACCTGTTGCCTCTATCGTATAGATCTTGAAACGCTGATCAAGAAAATGTATAGGATTATGTACTTTTGACAAACGGTTGCAGAGATATTAGGGTTTAAAGGTTTTTTGATGACGTCATCAACCCACCCATTCCGAAACGGATTTGGGGACCCAGGTTTGGGAAACTTACCCAAATTGGTCCTAGGTGGTCCCTAGTTACCCACGCAGGAGATGACGTCAGTTATTTCCACCCGTTTCCAAGTTATTAAGCCTTAAATTTAAAAGTGCAATGCAATGGCTTCACTAATCTTAATATACTTTCCTTTGACGTCAATATTGCTTTAACGTCAAAGTTTGCTAGTTATTAAGCCTTAAATTTAAAAGTGCAATGCAATGGCTTCACTAATCTTAATATACTTTCCTTTGACGTCAATATTGCTTTAACGTCAAAGTTTGCTAATTTACAGAACAAATTTATAGGCGATGTTTTATAGACTTTATCAAAGAAATTTTATCCACTTTGCAAAAGTGACAGACAGACACACTTAGCGTATTATTATAAGAGATGAAATGATTGCCGAAACTCAGCGATTACACTGGGCGCTGTGGTAGCGCTTCAATTAAAAATTAAGATAAAAAAGTCATTTTTTACTGTGGGACCAATCCTAGCTGTTATCGCGCGCTTACGAAATAGCGACAATTTCAAAAACTACATTTCATTGACTTTTTAACGGTGTCAGTGCGTTTGAGTTTCAACGGTTGGGTCACATATTCGTACCAACATGTATTTAGCGATATTTATCTGATATTACTAGGTTGCATCGCTTTTAACAGTGAAACGATTGACTGTGGGATTTAATTGAACTAACTTTGGATTGTGACCTGATAAATGTGATAAATGAGGAAATTGGACTCCAAGAAATAACGTTCTTCTTAATTTGACATGATTGCCGGACATCAGCGATTACACTGGGCGTTGTGGTAGCGCTTCATTTAAAAATTTAGATAAATAAGCCGTTCTTTACTGTGGGACCAATCCTACCCGTTATCATGCGGTGAAAAAATAGCGACAGTTTCAAAAACTACATTTCATTGACTTTCTAACGGTGTCAATCCGTTTGACTTACAACGGTTGGGTCACATATTCGTACCAACATGTATTTAGCGATATTTTTCTGATATTACTAGGTTGTATGGCTTTTAACAGTGAAACCATTGACTGTGGGACTTAATTGAACTGATTATGGACTGTGACCTTATAAATGTGAAAGTGAGACAATTGGACTCCAAGAAATAACATTCTTCTTAATATGAAATGATTGCCGAAACTCAGCGATTACACTGGGCTCTGTGGTAGCGCTTCATTTAAAATTTAGATTAATAAGTCATTTTTTACTGTGGGACCAATCCTAGCCGTTATCGCGCGATGAAGAAATAGCGACAGTTTCAAAAACTACATTTCATTGACTTTTTAACGGTGTCAGTCCGTTTGAGTTTCAACGGTTGGGTCACATATTCGTACCAACATGTATTTAGCGATATTTATCTGCGATTGACTGTGGGACTTAATTGAACTGATTATGGACTGTGACCTTATAAATGTGAAAGTGAGACAATTGGACTCCAAGAAATAACATTCTTCTTAATATGAAATGCTTGCCGAAACTCAGCGATTACACTGGGAGCTGTTGTAGCGCTTCATTTAAAAGTTTAGATTAATAAGTCATTTTTAACTGTGGGACCAATCCTAGCCCTTATCACGCGATGAAGTAATAGCGACAGTTTCAAAAACTACATTTCATTGACTTTCTAACGGTGCCAGTCCGTTTGAGTTTCAACGGTTGGGTCGCATATTCGTACCAACATGTGTTTAGGGATTATTTTCTGAGATTACTAGGTTGCATCGCTTTTAACAATGAAACGATTGACTGTGGGACTTAATTGAACTGATTATGGACTATGACCTTATAAATGTAAAAGTGAGACAATTGGACTCCAAGAAATAACATTCTTCTTAATATGAAATGATTGCCGAAACTCAGCGATTACACTGGGCGCTGTGGTAGCGCTTCAATTAAAAATTAAGATAAAAAAGTCATTTTTTACTGTGGGACCAATCCTAGCTGTTATCGCGCGATTAAGAAATAGCGACAGTTTCAAAAACTACATTTCATTGACTTTCTAACGGTGTCAGTCCGTTTGAGTTTCAACGGTTGGGTCACATATTCGTACCAACATGTATTTAGCGATATTTATCTTATATTACTAGGTTGCATCGCTTTTAATAATGAAACGATTGACTGTGGGACTTAACTGAACTAACTTTGGACTGTGACCTGATAAATGTGATGAATGAGACAATTGGACTCCAAGAAATAACATTCTTCTTAATTTGACGTGATTGCCGGAAATCAGCGATTACACTGGGCTCTGTGGTAGCGCTTCATTTAAAATTTAGATTAATAAGTCATTTTTTACTGTGGGACCAATCCTAGCCGTTATCGCGCGATGAAGAAATAGCGACAGTTTAAAAAACTACATTTCATTGACTTTTTAACGGTGTCAGTCCGTTTGAGTTTCAACGGTTGGGTCACATATTCGTACCAACATGTATTTAGCGATATTTATCTGCGATTGACTGTGGGACTTAATTGAACTGATTATGGACTGTGACCTTATAAATGTGAAAGTGAGACATGTGGACTCCAAGAAAAAACATTCTTCTTAATATGAAATGATTGCCGAAACTCAGCGATTACACTGGGAGCTGTTGTAGCTCTTCATTTAAAAATTTAGATTAATAAGTCATTTTTAACTGTGGGACCAATCCTAGCCCTTATCACGCGATGAAGTAATAGCGACAGTTTCAAAAACTACATTTCATTGACTTTCTAACGGTGCCAGTCCGTTTGAGTTTCAACGGTTGGGTCGCATATTCGTACCAACATGTGTTTAGGGATTATTTTCTGAGATTACTAGGTTGCATCGCTTTTAACAATGAAACGATTGACTGTGGGACTTAATTGAACTGATTATGGACTATGACCTTATAAATGTAAAAGTGAGACAATTGGACTCCAAGAAATAACATTCTTCTTAATATGAAATGATTGCCGAAACTCAGCGATTACACTGGGCGCTGTGGTAGCGCTTCAATTAAAAATTAAGATAAAAAAGTCATTTTTTACTGTGGGACCAATCCTAGCTGTTATCGCGCGATTAAGAAATAGCGACAGTTTCAAAAACTACATTTCATTGACTTTCTAACGGTGTCATTCCGTTTGAGTTTCAACGGTTGGGTCACATATTCGTACCAACATGTATTTAGCGATATTTATCTGATATTACTAGGTTGCATTGCTTTTAACAATGAAACGATTGACTGTGGGACTTAACTGAACTAACTTTGGACTGTGACCTGATAAATGTGATAAATGAGACAATTGGACTCCAAGAAATATCATTCTTCATAATTTGACGTGATTGCCGGAAATCAGCGATTACACTGGGCGTTGTGGTATCGCTTCATTTAAAAATTTAGATAAATGAGTCGTTCTTTACTGTAAGACCAATCCTATTCGTTATCGCACGCTGAAGAAATAGCGACAGTTTCAAAAACTACATTTCATTGACTTTCTAACGGTGTCAGTCCGTTTGAGTTACAACGGTTGGGTCACATATTCGTACCAACATGTATTTAGCGATATTTATCTGATATTACTAGGTTGTATGGCTTTTAACAGTGAAACCATTGACTGTGGGACTTAATTGAACTGATTATGGACTGTGACCTTATAAATGTGAAAGTGAGACAATTGGACTCCAAGAAATAACATTCTTCTTAATATGAAATGATTGCCGAAACTCAGCGATTACACTGGGCGCTGTGGTAGCGCTTCAATTAAAAATTAAGATAAAAAAGTCATTTTTTACTGTGGGACCAATCCCACGGGTGATTCAAACGGCCGTACAATGGAATTTAAGCGCATTTGCCGGGAGTCTGGGGCGAGCTTCCAAAATTTTGTAACAAAGTTGCTGATAAAGGCACAACTTCTAATGTCGATAACAGAAATTTTACTCTCGCGTGGCCTTATGTAAATCTATTTAACTAGCATCTAAGGTCTTCAGATGCTGTGGAAAAAATCAAAAAACAATTTTGTTGTCGTTTCCAAGCGCAACAAACGTAAATAAGACGAGACGGTAAATGTCGAGTCAAAAAGTGACCTAGCTAACAGGTCGGCTATAACGTTATATAGAGTTTTTCACCTAATCAAACTTATATGTTACGAAAGCCCAAGGATTATACTTTCTATTTTTTAAAGTTCCATACTGCTTTCAGTTTTTTTCTGAAAAATATTTGTCATCAAAGTTGAACAAAATTCAAATTTTTAAAATGGTGGCACAGACAGGAAAAAAAGCTTATGGTCATGAAATGTGAAACTTTATGTTTGCAAAAAGCTTTTGACTAAGTTAAAAAATATAATTGGAAAGGCAACGATTAAACTGGTTACATAATATTATTTTTTAGAATAATTATAGCTATAGAATGGCAGAACATACAGATCTAACCAAACTTTGTCGCATATGTGGAAATATTTTGAATGGAAGAGTTTCCTATCTTGTAAAGGAAAACCTTTCTGGCCTTCAGTCAGCATTTCAGGAGGACTTTGAGCAAGATGTAAACAAAATACATCCACCAAAATTTTGTAATAAATGTTACTGCACAATGCAAAATTGTAATTTGCGGGGCACAAAAACATCAAAATGCCCAGTAAGATGGAAAGAAGGCAGTGCATCAAATTTCTCGAAAATTAAATCTAAAGGGGGACGGCCTATAAAATCTAAAAAAGGTGGAAGGCCGAAAAAAACCATTGAGCCAGAATTGATGACACCCAACGACATTTTAAAGCTAAGTCCGTCTAAGCCTGTACCGACAATTATTGAAAAATGCATGACACATTTGGTTGGTATCAAAATTAAACAGTCAAAACTACCGAATCAAACAATTCAATTTGCTACAAAAGGACCACAGGTATATAAATAAACATTTAGAATATACATATTTTTCTGCATTTACCTGAAAATTATTCATATTTCTACTATATATATATATATTATATATCTAACAAAACTAAAAATAAAAAACATTTCTTTATTTTAGCCAATAACGGTTACACCGATCAGCATGCCAAGAAAGTTATCAAATGAAAGTAGTAAAAGAAGCTTATCTGATCGGAGCAAAACAGCTAAAAATATAATCAACATGATTTCAGGAAATTCAAATGATGCATTTTTATTATTATTAATACTACTTCCAATCATATCTTGGGCTGCATTTCTTTATAACATATCTATATATATATGTATATATATATGTATATATTTAGCAATTTACAAAATGAGTCAAAAGAATTGGAGGAGTATGATAACCAGCAGGAACATATGAACTGGATGGTTATATCTAAACAAATTACCAAGGATGAGTTTGAAAAAAACTACAAACCAGAGTTGGATAACTTAGAATTTGAACTGAAGGAGAAACATAGAAGCATAAAAGCATTCAAAGAAAAGTACCAATTGGAAATTGGATCTGGTCCTTGCGTATCATCCCTAGACGATACACTGCAGGAGCTTGGTGTTGAGAGGCAGGCGTACCACGGAAAAAGCTTTATTGGCAACCATTGTCATAAAATGCTCAAGGTTAGATTTATTTTTGCAATTTATAAAAATTTTCGTTTACTTTATCTTGTTTCAATACAATGCTATACAATTTGTATTGAAACAAGATAAAGTAAACGAAAAATATGAAATTGTATTATGCATAAGTATAATTTCACAAATTGGTTTACAACAAACAGTAGACAATATTATAGGATGGCAACATAAAGTATTTATGTGATCGTATTCCTGAAATTGTACAGAATCAATGTGATGATCAAGTTTTATATCTGGAGTGTCAAGAAACATGCAAGAAGTTTGAACAACTGTTCAAGCTGTATGGTTCGTGTCACTCAATATTCAATTCTTCATGTATTATGACCCAAGAAATGTTATCAAATTTAGGTAAAATATGCAAGTTTGATTTTTATGAAATGCTTAAAAGTAGAAAAGTCAATTTATAAAATTTGTTTAACCAACTTTTAGAGACATCTATCAATCAGTTCATGTGTTATTTAAGAGTTAATTGGCCTTCAATATACATCAGTCCAAAGCTGCACACACTAGAAGACCATGTATTGGATTTTGTAAACAAGTGGAGAACGGGCTTAGGTTTTTATGGTGAACAAGGTGGAGAATCTATTCACCACGATTTGCATCGTATGAGAATAAATTATTCAAACATCAAAAACCCAGTTGACAGGCTCAAATACATTATGAAACAGCACCTTTTGACAACAAATCCAGAAGCTCAAGACTTGAAGCCAGCAGCTAAAAAGCGTAAATTTACAAAAGGCGAGGAAGAGTAGTGACAGAATTTTCTACTAGCTGTTAAGTGGATGTGACTGTATTTTGTCGCCTACCTAGCATGTATATATATAAATATTTTATGTTAACCAACCTTGTGTTAACCAGTTTCTAGCAAATTTATAACACAGTAATGCCACATTGGCTTAGTTAAACGATATTGAAGCTTTCATACGTATTTGATAGTTATCGTGAAACTGTGAAAAATATGCCAACTTCAAAAGTCATTTTCTGATTAAAAAAAACTGAAAGCACTTCAAAGTTGTATTTTTCTCTTAGGGCCATGTGTCCTTGATGTAAAATAACTTTTCTACAGCCCTAGAAAACTCTGAATAACAAGTTAATTACCTTGACGTTAGCAACGTAACGCAAATAAGCAAAAATCTTGATTTTTTCTTTCATCTACTTGAGTAGTCTTGTTCCTCGTACCTAGCTCCACTACAACAAAAATGTTTCGCTGAGCCTCTTCGTTGACTTATCACATGTTCGTTTACGGCTAAATTAGATCTATTGGAATATTAGATGGGAGGATAACAATAGATTTAAACTTGCTCTTGGTTTGTTTTGACTACGTAGTTTGATGCCGGCCGCCATTATTCCTCCACGGATGTCGTTAAAAACCCGCGCATGCGCTAACTCTTAGATTCCGCTTCGAACCACCCGTGATCCTAGCTGTTATCGCGCGTTAAAGAAATAGCGACAGTTTCAAAAACTACATTTCATTGACTTTCTAACAGTGTCAGTCCGTTTGAGATTCAACGGTTGGGTCACATATTCGTACCAACATGTATTTAGCGATATTTATCTGATATTACTAGGTTGCATCGCTTTTAACAATGAAACGATTGACTGTGGGACTTAACTGAACTAACTTTGGACTGTGACCTGATAAATGTGATGAATTAGACAATTGGACTCCAAGAAATAACATTCTTCTTAATTTGACGTGATTGCCGGAAATCAGCGATTACACTGGGCGTTGTGGTATGGCTTCATTTAAAAATTTAGATAAATGAGTCGTTCTTTACTGTGGGACCAATCCTATTCGTTATCACACGCTGAAGAAATAGCGACAGTTTCAAAAACTACATTTCATTGACTTTTTAACGGTGTCAGTCCGTTTGAGTTTCAACGGTTGGGTCACATATTCGTACCAACATGTATTTAGCGATATTTATCTGACATTACTAGGTTGCATCGCTTTTAACAATGAAACGATTGACTCTGTGACTTAACTGAACTAACTTTGGACTGTGACCTGATAAATGTGATAAATGAGACAATTGGACTCAAAGAAATATTCTTCTTCTTAATTTGACGTGATTGCCGGAAATCAGCGATTACACTGGCCGCTGTGGTAGCGCTTCATTTAAGAGTTTAGATAAATAAGTCATTTTTTTACTGTGGGACCAATCCTAGCCGCTAGCGCGCGCTGAAGAAATAGCAATAGTTTCAAAAACTACATTTCATTGACTTTCTAACGGTGTCAGTCCCTTTCAGTTACAACGGTTTGGTCACAAATACGTACCAACATGTATTCAGCGATATTTTTCTGATATTACTAGGTTGCGTCGCTTTTAACTATGAAACGATTGACTGTGGGACTTAATTGAACTAACTTTGGACTGTCTCCTGATAAATGTGATAAAGGAGATAATTGGACTCCAAGAAATAACATTCTTGTTAACTTGACATGATTACCGAAACTCAGCGATTACACTGGGCTCTGTGGTAGCGCTTCATTTAAGAATTAAGATAAAAAAAGTCATTTTTTTATTGTGGGACCAATCCTAGCCGTTATCGCGCGCTAAAGAAATAGCGACAGTTTCAAGAACTACATTTCAATGACTTTCTAGCGGTGTCAGTCCGTTTGAGTTACAACGGTTGGGTCACATATTCGTACCAACATGTATTTAGCGATATTTATCTGATATTACTAGGTTGTATGGCTTTTAACAGTGAAACAATTGACTGTGGGACTTAATTAAACTAACTTTGGACTGTCTCTTGATAAATGTGATAAAGGACACCATTGGACTCCAAGAAATAACATTCTTCTTAATTTGACGTGATTGCCGGAAATCAGCGATTACACTGGGCGTTGTGGTATGGCTTCATTTAAAAATTTAGATAAATGAGTCGTTCTTTACTGTGGGACCAATCCTATTCGTTATCACACGCTGAAGAAATAGCGACAGTTTCAAAAACTACATTTCATTGACTTTTTAACGGTGTCAGTCCGTTTGAGTTTCAACGGTTGGGTCACATATTCGTACCAACATGTATTTAGCGATATTTATCTGACATTACTAGGTTGCATCGCTTTTAACAATGAAACGATTGACTCTGTGACTTAACTGAACTAACTTTGGACTGTGACCTGATAAATGTGATAAATGAGACAATTGGACTCCAAGAAATAACATTCTTGTTAACTTGACATGATTACCGAAACTCAGCGATTACACTGGCCGCTGTGGTAGCGCTTCATTTAAGAATTAAGATAAAAAAAGTCATTTTTTTATTGTGGGACCAATCCTAGCCGTTATCGCGCGCTAAAGAAATAGCGACAGTTTGAAGAACTACATTTCAATGACTTTCTAGCGGTGTCAGTCCGTTTGAGTTACAACGGTTGGGTCACATATTCGTACCAACATGTATTTAGCGATATTTATCTGATATTACTAGGTTGTATGGCTTTTAACAGTGAAACCATTGACTGTGGGACTTAATTGAACTGATTATGGACTGTGACCTTATAAATGTGAAAGTGAGACAATTGGACTCCAAGAAATAACATTCTTCTTAATATGAAATGATTGCCGAAACTCAGCGATTACACTGGGCGCTGTTGTAGCGCTTCAAATAAAAATTAAGATAAAAAAGTCATTTTTTACTGTGGGACCAATCCTAGCTGTTATCGCGCGCTTAAGAAATAGCGACAGTTTCAAAAACTACATTTCATTGAGTTTCTAACGGTGTCAGTCCGTTTGAGTTTCAACGGTTGGGTCACATATTCGTACCAACATGTATTTAGCGATATTTATCTGATATTACTAGGTTGCATCGCTTTTAACAGTGAAACGATTGACTGTGGGATTTAATTGAACTAACTTTGGACTGTGACCTGATAAATGTGATAAATGACACAAATTTACTCCAAGAAATAACATTCTTCTTAATATGAAATGATTGCCGAAACTCAGCGATTACACTGGGAGCTGTGGTAGCGCTTCATTTAAACATTTAGAATATTAAGTCCTTTTTAACTGTGGGACCAATCCTAGCCGTTATTGTGCGATGAAGAAATAGCGACAGTTTCAAAAACTACATTTCATTGAATTTCTAACGGTGCCAGTCCGTTTGAGTTTCAACGGTTGGGTCACATATTCGTACCAACATGTATTCAGCGATATTTTTCTGATATTACTACGTTGCGTCGCTTTTAACTATGAAACGATTGACTGTCGGACTTAATTGAACTAACTTTGGACTGTCTCCTGATAAATGTGATAAAGGAGATAAATGGACTCCAAGAAATAACATTCTTGTTAACTTGACATGATTGCCGAAACTCAGCGATTACACTGGGCGCTGTGGTAGCGCTTCATTTAAAAAATTAGATAAATAAGCTGTTCTTTACTGTGGGACCAATCGTACCCGTTATCGTGCGGTGAAAAAATAGCGACAGTTTCAAAAACTACATTTCATTGACTTTCTAACGGTGTCAATCCGTTTGACTTACAACGGTTGGGTCACATATTCGTACCAACATGTATTTAGCGATATTTTTCTGATATTACTAGGTTGTATGGCTTTCAACAGTGAAACCATTGACTGTGGGACTTAATTGAACTGATTATGGACTGTGACCTTATAAATGTGAAAGTGAGACAATTGGACTCCAAGAAATAACATTCTTCTTAATATGAAATGATTGCCGAAACTCAGCGATTACACTGGGCGCTGTGGTACCGCTTCAATTAAAAATTAAGATAAAAAAGTCATTTTTTACTGTGGGACCAATCCTAGCTGTTATCGCGCGTTAAAGAAATAGTGACAGTTTCAAAAACTACATTTCATTGACTTTCTAACAGTGTCAGTCCGTTTGAAATTCAACGGTTGGGTCACATATTCGTACCAACATGTATTTAGCGATATTTATCTGATATTACTAGGTTGCATCGCTTTTAACAATGAAATGATTGACTGTGGGACTTAACTGAACTAACTTTGGACTGTGACCTGATAAATGTGATGAATTACACAATTGGACTCCAAGAAATAACATTCTTCTTAATTTGACGTGATTGCCGGAAATCAGCGATTACACTGGGCGTTGTGGTATGGCTTCATTTAAAAATTTAGATAAATGAGTCGTTCTTTACTGTGGGACCAATCCTATTCGTTATCACACGCTGAAGAAATAGCGACAGTTTCAAAAACTACATTTCATTGACTTTTTAACGGTGTCAGTCCGTGTGAGTTTCAACGGTTGGGTCACATATTCGTACCAACATGTATTTAGCGATATTTATCTGACATTACTAGGTTGGATCGCTTTTAACAATGAAACGATTGACTGTGGGACTTAACTGAACTAACTTTGGACTGTGACCTGATAAATGTGATAAATGAGACAATTGGACTCCAAGAAATATCATTCTTCTTAATTTGACGTGATTGCCGGAAATCAGCGATTACACTGGCCGCTGTGGTAGCGCTTCATTTAAGAGTTTAGATAAATAAGTCATTTTTTTACTGTGGGACCAATCCTAGCCGCTAGCGCGCGCTGAAGAAATAGCAATAGTTTCAAAAACTACATTTCATTGACTTTCTAACGGTGTCAGTCCCTTTCAGTTACAACGGTTTGGTCACAAATACGTACCAACATGTATTCAGCGATATTTTTCTGATATTACTAGGTTGCGTCGCTTTTAACTATGAAACGATTGACTGTGGGACTTAATTGAACTAACTTTGGACTGTCTCCTGATAAATGTGATAAAGGAGATAATTGGACTCAAAGAAATAACATTCTTGTTAACTTGACATGATTGCCGAAACTCAGCGATTACACTGGGCTCTGTGGTAGCGCTTCATTTAAGAATTAAGATAAAAAAAGTCATTTTTTTATTGTGGGACCAATCCTAGCCGTTATCGCGCGCTAAAGAAATAGCGACAGTTTCAAGAACTACATTTCAATGACTTTCTAGCGGTGTCAGTCCGTTTGAGTTACAACGGTTGGGTCACATCATCGTACCAACATGTATTTAGCGATATTTATCTGATATTACTAGGTTGTATGGCTTTTAACAGTGAAACCATTGACTGTGGGACTTAATTGAACTGATTATGGACTGTGACCTTATAAATGTGAAAGTGAGACAATTGGACTCCAAGAAATAACATTCTTCTTAATATGAAATGATTGCCGAAACTCAGCGATTACACTGGGCGCTGTGGTAGCGCTTCAATTAAAAATTAAGATAAAAAAGTCATTTTTTACTGTGGGACCAATCCTAGCTGTTATCGCGCGCTTAAGAAATAGCGACAGTTTCAAAAACTACATTTCATTGAGTTTCTAACGGTGTCAGTCCGTTTGAGTTTCAACGGTTGGGTCACATATTCGTACCAACATGTATTTAGCGATATTTATCTGATATTACTAGGTTGCATCGCTTTTAACAGTGAAACGATTGACTGTGGGATTTAATTAAACTAACTTTGGACTGTGACCTGATAAATGTGATAAATGACACAAATTTACTCCAAGAAATAACATTCTTCTTAATATGAAATGATTGCCGAAACTCAGCGATTACACTGGGAGCTGTGGTAGCGCTTCATTTAAAAATTTAGATTATTAAGTCCTTTTTAACTGTGGGACCAATCCTAGCCGTTATTGTGCGATGAAGAAATAGCGACAGTTTCAAAAACTACATTTCATTGAATTTCTAACGGTGCAAGTCCGTTTGAGTTTCAACGGTTGGGTCACATATTCGTACCAACATGCATTCAGCGATATTTTTCTGATATTACTACGTTGCGTCGCTTTTAACTATGAAACGATTGACTGTCGGACTTAATTGAACTAACTTTGGACTGTCTCCTGATAAATGTGATAAAGGAGATAAATGGACTCCAAGAAATAACATTCTTGTTAACTTGACGTGATTGCCAGAATTCAGCGATTACACTGGCCGCTGTGGTAGCGCTTCATTTAAGAGTTTAGATAAATAAGTCATTTTTTTACTGTGGGACCAATCCTAGCCGCTAGCGCGCTGAAGAAATAGCAATAGTTTCAAAAACTACATTTCATTGACTTTCTAACGGTGTCAGTCCCTTTCAGTTACAACGGTTTGGTCACAAATACGTACCAACATGTATTCAGCGATATTTTTCTGATATTACTACGTTGCGTCGCTTTTAACTATGAAACGATTGACTGTGGGATTTAATTGAACTAACTTTGGACTGTCTCCTGATAAATGTGATAAAGGAGATAATTGGACTCCAAGAAATAACATTCTTGTTAACTTGACATGATTGCCGAAACTCAGCGATTACACTGGGCGCTGTGGTAGCGCTTCATTTAAAAAATTAGATAAATAAGCTGTTCTTTACTGTGGGACCAATCCTACCCGTTATCGTGCGGTGAAAAAATAGCGACAGTTTCAAAAACTACATTTCATTGACTTTCTAACGGTGTCAATCCGTTTGACTTACAACGGTTGGGTCACATATTCGTACCAACATGTATTTAGCGATATTTTTCTGATATTACTAGGTTGTATGGCTTTCAACAGTGAAACCATTGACTGTGGGACTTAATTGAACTGATTATGGACTGTGACCTTATAAATGTGAAAGTGAGACAATTGGACTCCAAGAAATAACATTCTTCTTAATATGAAATGATTGCCGAAACTCAGCGATTACACTGGGCGCTGTGGTAGCGCTTCAATTAAAAATTAAGATAAAAAAGTCATTATTTACTGTGGGACCAATCCTAGCTGTTATCGCGCGCTTAAGAAATAGCGACAGTTTCAAAAACTACATTTCATTGAATTTCTAACGGTGCTAGTCCGTTTGAGTTTCAACGGTTGGGTCACATATTCGTACCAACATGCATTTAGCGATATTTATCTGATATTACTAGTTTGCATCGCTTTAAACAGTGAAACGATTGACTGTGGGACTTAATTGAACTAAATTTGGACCGTGACCTGATGAATGTGATAAATGATACAAATGGAATCCAAAAAAAAATTCTTCTTAATTTGACATGATTGCTGGAACTCAGCGATTACATAGGGCGCTGTGGTAGCGCTTCATTTAAAAAATTAAATAAATAAGTCGTTCTTTACTATGGGACCAATCCTACCCGTTATCGCGCGCTGAAAAAATAGCAACAGTTTCAAAAACTACACTTCATTGACTTTCTAATTGTGTCAATCCGTTTGACTTACAGCCGTTGGGTCACATATTCGTACCAACATGTATTTAGCGATATTTTTCTGATATTACTAGGTTGTATGGCTTTTAACAGTGAAACAATTGACTGTAGGACTTAATTGAACTGATTATGGACTGTGACCTTATAAATGTGAAAGTGAGACAATTGGACTGCAAGAAATAACATTCTTCTTAATATGAAATGATTGCCGAAACTCAGCGATTACACTGGGCGCTGTGGTAGCGCTTCAATTAAAAATTAAGATAAAAAAGTCATTATTTACTGTGGGACCAATCCTAGCTGTTATCTCGCGATGAAGAAATAGCGACAGTTTCAAACACTACATTTCATTGACTTTCTAACGGTGTCAATCCGTTTGAGTTACAACGGTTGGGTCGCATATTCGTACGAACATATATTTAGCAATATTTGTCTAATATTACTAGGTTGTATGGCTTTTATCAGCGAAACAATTGACTGTGGAACTTAATTGAACTGATTATGGACTGTGACCTTATTAATGTGAAAGTGAGACAATTGGACTCCAAGAAATAACATTCTTCTTAATATGAAATGAATGCCGAAACTCAGCGATTACACTGGGAGCTGTGGTAGCGCTTCATTTAAAAATTTAGATTAATAAGTCCTTTTTAACTGTGGGACCAATCCTAGCCGTTATCGCGCGATCAAGTAATAGCGACAGTTTCAAAAACTACATTTCATTGACATTCTAACGGTGCCAGTGCGTTTAAGTTTCAACGGTTGGGTCACATATTCGTACCAACATGTGTTTAGCGATATTTTTCTGAGATTACTAGGTTGCATCGCTTTCAACAATGAAACGATTGACTGTGGGACTTAATTGAACTGATTATGGACTGTGACCTTATAAATGTGAAAGTGAGACAATTGGACTCCAAGAAATAACATTCTTCTTAATATGAAATGATTGCCGAAACTCAGCGATTAAACTGGGCGCTGTGGAAGCGCTTCAATTAAAAATTAACATAAAAAAGTCATTTTGTACTGTGGGACTAATCCTAGCTGTTATGGCGCGCTTAAGAAATAGCGACAGTTTCAAAAACTACATTTCATTGACTTTCTAACGGTGTCAGTGCGTTTGAGTTTCAACGGTTGGGTCACATATTCGTACCAACATGTATTTAGCGATATTTATCTGATATTACTAGGTTGCATCGCTTTTAACAGTGAAACGATTGACTGTGGGATTTAATAGAACTAACTTTGGATTGTGACCTGATAAATGTGATAAATGAGGAAATTGGACTCCAAGAAATAACATTCTTCTTAATTTGACATGATTGCCGGAACTCAGCGATTACACTGGGCGCTGTGGTAGCGCTTCATTTAAAAATTTAGATTAATAAGCCATTTTTAACTGTGGGACCAATCCTAGCCGTTATCGTGCTATGACGAAATAGCGACAGTTTCAAAAACTACATTTCATTGACTTTCTAACGGTGTCAGTCCGTTTGAGTTATAACGGTTGGGTCACATATTCGTACCAACATGTATTTAGCAATATTTTTCTGATATTACTAGGTTGCATCCCTTTTAACAATGAAACGATTGACTGTGGGACTTAATTGAACTAACTTTGGACTGTCTCCTGATAAATGTGATAAAGGAGATAATTGGACTCCAAGAAATAACATTCTTGTTAACTTGACATGATTGCCGAAACTCAGCGATTACACTGGGCTCTGTGGTAGCGCTTCATTTAAGAATTAAGATAAAAAAAGTCATTTTTTTATTGTGGGACCAATCCTAGCCGTTATCGCGCGCTAAAGAATTAGCGACAGTTTCAAAAACTACATTTCATTGACTTTCTAACGGTGTCAGTCCGTTTGAGTTACAACGGTTGGGTCACATATTCGTATCAACATGTGTTTAGCGACATTTTTCTGATATTACTAGATTGCATCGCTTTTAACTATGAAACGATTGACTGTGGGACGTAATTGAGCAAACTTTGGACTGTCACCTGATAAATGTGATAAAGGAGACAATTGGACGCCAAGAAATAACATTCTTCTTAATTTGACGTGATTGCCGGAACTCAGCGATTACACTGGGCTCTGTGGTTGCACTTCATTTAAGAATTAAGATAAAAATGTCATTTCTTTATTGTGGGACCAATCCTAGCCGTTATCGCGCGCTGAAGAAATAGCGACAGTTTTAAAAACTACATTTCATTGACTTTCTAACGGTGTCAGTCCGTTTGAGTAACAACAGTTGGGTCACATGTTCGTACCAACATGTATTTAGCGATATTTTTCTGATATTACTAGGTTGCATCGCTTTTAACAATGAAACGGTTGACTGTGGGACTTAATTGAACTAACTTTGGACTGTCTCCTGATAAATGTGATAAAGGAGATAATTGGACTCCAAGAAATAACATTCTTGTTAACTTGACATGATTGCTGAAACTCAGCGATTACACTGGGCTCTGTGGTAGCGCTTCATTTAAGAATTAAGATAAAAAAAGTCATTTTTTTATTGTGGGACCAATCCTAGCCGTTATCGCGCGCTAAAGAATTAGCGACAGTTTCAAAAACTACATTTCATTGACTTTCTAACGGTGTCAGTTCGTTTGAGTTACAACGGTTGGGTCACAAATTCGTACCAACATGTATTTAGCGATATTTTTGTGATATTACTAGATTGCATCGCTTTTAACTACGAAACGATTGACTGTGGGACTTAATTGAGCTAACTTTGGACTGTCACCTGATAAATGTGATAAAGGAGACAATTGGACTCCAAGAAATAACATTCTTTTTAATTTGACGTGATTGCCGGAACTCGGAGATTACACTGGGCTCTGTGGTGGCGCTTCATTTAAGAATTAAGATAAAAAAAGGAATTTTTTTATTGTGGGACCAATCCTAGCCGTTATCGCGCGCTAAAGAAATAGCGACAGTTTCAAAAACTACATTTCATTGACTTTCTAACGGTGTCAGTCCATTTGAGTTACAACGGTTGGGTCACAAATTCGTACCAACATGTATTTAGCGATATCTTTCTGATATTACTAGATTACATCGCTTTTAACTATGAAACGATTGACTGTGGGACTTAATTGAGCTAACTTTGGACTGTCACCTGATAAATGTGATAAAGGAGACAATTGGACTCCAAGAAATAACATTCTTCTTAATTTGACATTATTGCCGGAACTCAGAGATTACACTGGGTGCTGTGGTAGCGCTTCATTTAAAAATTTAGATTAATAAGTCATTTTCAACTGTGGGACCAATCCTACCCGTTATCGTGCGGTGAAGAAATAGCGACAGTTTCAAAAACTACATTTCATTGACTTTCTAACGGTGTCAATCCGTTTGAGTTTCAACGGTTGGGTCACATATTCGTACCAACATGTATTTAGCGATATTTATCTGATATTACTAGGTTGCATCGCTTTTAAAAGTGAAACGATTGACTGTGGGACTTAACTGGACTAACTTTGGACTGTGACCTGATAAATGTGATAAATGAGACAATTGGACTCCAAGAAATAACATTCTTTTTAATTTGACATGATTGCCGGAAATCAGCGATTACACTGGGCGTTGTGGTATCGCTTCATTTAAAAATTTAGATAAATGAGTCGTTCTTTACTGTGGGACCAATCCTATTCGTTATTGCACGCTGAAGAAATAGCGACAGTTTCAAAAACTACATTTCATTGACTTTCTAACGGTGTCAGTCCATTTGAGTTACAACGGTTGGGTCACAAATTCGTACCAACATGTATTTAGCGATATCTTTCTGATATTACTAGATTACATCGCTTTTAACTATGAAACGATTGACTGTGGGACTTAATTGAGCTAACTTTGGACTGTCACCTGATAAATGTGATAAAGGAGACAATTGGACTCCAAGAAATAACATTCTTTTTAATTTGACGTGATTGCCGGAACTCGGAGATTACACTGGGCTCTGTGGTGGCGCTTCATTTAAGAATTAAGATAAAAAAAGGAATTTTTTTATTGTGGGACCAATCCTAGCCGTTATCGCGCGCTAAAGAAATAGCGACAGTTTCAAAAACTACATTTCATTGACTTTCTAACGGTGTCAGTCCATTTGAGTTACAACGTTTGGGTCACAAATTCGTACCAACATGTATTTAGCGATATCTTTCTGATATTACTAGATTACATCGCTTTTAACTATGAAACGATTGACTGTGGGACTTAATTGAGCTAACTTTGGACTGTCACCTGATAAATGTGATAAAGGAGACAATTGGACTCCAAGAAATAACATTCTTCTTAATTTGACATTATTGCCGGAACTCAGAGATTACACTGGGCGCTGTGGTAGCGCTTCATTTAAAAATTTAGATTAATAAGTCATTTTTAACTGTGGGACCAATCCTACCCGTTATCGTGCGGTGAAGAAATAGCGACAGTTTCAAAAACTACATTTCATTGACTTTCTAACGGTGTCAATCCGTTTGAGTTTCAACGGTTGGGTCACATATTCGTACCAACATGTATTTAGCGATATTTATCTGATATTACTAGGTTGCATCGCTTTTAAAAGTGAAACGATTGACTGTGGGACTTAACTGGACTAACTTTGGACTGTGACCTGATAAATGTGATAAATGAGACAATTGGACTCCAAGAAATAACATTCTTCTTAATTTGACATGATTGCCGGAAATCAGCGATTACACTGGGCGTTGTGGTATCGCTTCATTTAAAAATTTAGATAAATGAGTCGTTCTTTACTGTGGGACCAATCCTATTCGTTATTGCACGCTGAAGAAATAGCGACAGTTTCAAAAACTACATTTCATTGACTTTTTAACGGTGTCAGTCCGTTTGAGTTTCAACGGTTGGGTCACATATTCGTTCCAACATGTATTTAAAGATATTTACCTGATATTACTAGTTTGCATCGCTTTTAACAGTGAAACGATTGACTGTGGGACTTAATTGAACTAAATTTGGACCGTGACCTGATCAATGTGATAAATGACACAAATGGACTCCAAAAAAAAAATTCTTCTTAATTTGACATGATTGTCGGAAATCAGCGATTACACTGGGCGCTGTGGTAGCGCTTTATTTAAAAAATTAGATAAATAAGCCGTTCTTTACTGTGGGACCAATCCTAGCCGCTAGCGCGCGCTGAAGAAATAGCAATAGTTTCAAAAACTACATTTCATTGACTTTCTAACGGTGTCAGTCCCTTTCAGTTACAACGGTTTGGTCACAAATTCGTACCAACATGTTTTCAGCGATATTTTCCTAATATTACTAGGTTGCGTCGCTTTTAACTATGAAACCATTGACTGTGGGGCTTAATTGAACTAACCTTGGACTGTCTCCTAATAAATGTGATAAAGGAGATAATTGGACTCCAAGAAATAACATTCTTGTTAACTTGACATGATTGCCGAAACTCAGCGAAACTCAACACTGGGCTCTGTGGTAGCGCTTCATCTAAGAATTAATATAAAAAAAGTCATTTTTTTATTGTGGGACCAATCCTAGCCGTTATCGCGCGCTAAAGAAATAGCGACAGTTTCAAGAACTACATTTCATTGACTTTCTAACGGTGTCAGTCCGTTTGAGTAACAACAGTTGGGTCACATGTTCGTACCAACATGTATTTAGCGATATTTTTCTGATATTACTAGGTTGCATCGCTTTTAACAATGAAACGGTTGACTGTGGGACTTAATTGAACTAACTTTGGACTGTCTCCTGATAAATGTGATAAAGGAGACAATTGGACTCCAAGAAATAACATTCTTCTTAATTTGACGTGATTGCCGGAACTCGGAGATTACACTGGGCTCTGTGGTTGCACTTCATTTAAGAATTAAGATAAAAATGTCATTTCTTTATTGTGGGACCAATCCTAGCCGTTATCGCGCGCTGAAGAAATAGCGACAGTTTTAAAAACTACATTTCATTGACTTTCTAACGGTGTCAGTCCGTTTGAGTAACAACAGTTGGGTCACATGTTCGTACCAACATGTATTTAGCGATATTTTTCTGATATTACTAGGTTGCATCGCTTTTAACAATGAAACGGTTGACTGTGGGACTTAATTGAACTAACTTTGGACTGTCTCCTGATAAATGTGATAAAGGAGATAATTGGACTCCAAGAAATAACATTCTTGTTAACTTGACATGATTGCTGAAACTCAGCGATTACACTGGGCTCTGTGGTAGCGCTTCATTTAAGAATTAAGATAAAAAAAGTCATTTTTTTATTGTGGGACCAATCCTAGCCGTTATCGCGCGCTAAAGAATTAGCGACAGTTTCAAAAACTACATTTCATTGACTTTCTAACGGTGTCAGTCCGTTTGAGTTACAACGGTTGGGTCACAAATTCGTACCAACATGTATTTAGCGATATTTTTGTGATATTACTAGATTGCATCGCTTTTAACTACGAAACGATTGACTGTGGGACTTAATTGAGCTAACTTTGGACTGTCACCTGATAAATGTGATAAAGGAGACAATTGGACTCCAAGAAATAACATTCTTTTTAATTTGACGTGATTGCCGGAACTCGGAGATTACACTGGGCTCTGTGGTGGCGCTTCATTTAAGAATTAAGATAAAAAAAGGAATTTTTTTATTGTGGGACCAATCCTAGCCGTTATCGCGCGCTAAAGAAATAGCGACAGTTTCAAAAACTACATTTCATTGACTTTCTAACGGTGTCAGTCCATTTGAGTTACAACGGTTGGGTCACAAATTCGTACCAACATGTATTTAGCGATATCTTTCTGATATTACTAGATTACATCGCTTTTAACTATGAAACGATTGACTGTGGGACTTAATTGAGCTAACTTTGGACTGTCACCTGATAAATGTGATAAAGGAGACAATTGGACTCCAAGAAATAACATTCTTCTTAATTTGACATTATTGCCGGAACTCAGAGATTACACTGGGCGCTGTGGTAGCGCTTCATTTAAAAATTTAGATTAATAAGTCATTTTCAACTGTGGGACCAATCCTACCCGTTATCGTGCGGTGAAGAAATAGCGACAGTTTCAAAAACTACATTTCATTGACTTTCTAACGGTGTCAATCCGTTTGAGTTTCAACGGTTGGGTCACATATTCGTACCAACATGTATTTAGCGATATTTATCTGATATTACTAGGTTGCATCGCTTTTAAAAGTGAAACGATTGACTGTGGGACTTAACTGGACTAACTTTGGACTGTGACCTGATAAATGTGATAAATGAGACAATTGGACTCCAAGAAATAACATTCTTCTTAATTTGACATGATTGCCGGAAATCAGCGATTACACTGGGCGTTGTGGTATCGCTTCATTTAAAAATTTAGATAAATGAGTCGTTCTTTACTGTGGGACCAATCCTATTCGTTATTGCACGCTGAAGAAATAGCGACAGTTTCAAAAACTACATTTCATTGACTTTCTAACGGTGTCAGTCCATTTGAGTTACAACGGTTGGGTCACAAATTCGTACCAACATGTATTTAGCGATATCTTTCTGATATTACTAGATTACATCGCTTTTAACTATGAAACGATTGACTGTGGGACTTAATTGAGCTAACTTTGGACTGTCACCTGATAAATGTGATAAAGGAGACAATTGGACTCCAAGAAATAACATTCTTTTTAATTTGACGTGATTGCCGGAACTCGGAGATTACACTGGGCTCTGTGGTGGCGCTTCATTTAAGAATTAAGATAAAAAAAGGAATTTTTTTATTGTGGGACCAATCCTAGCCGTTATCGCGCGCTAAAGAAATAGCGACAGTTTCAAAAACTACATTTCATTGACTTTCTAACGGTGTCAGTCCATTTGAGTTACAACGGTTGGGTCACAAATTCGTACCAACATGTATTTAGCGATATCTTTCTGATATTACTAGATTACATCGCTTTTAACTATGAAACGATTGACTGTGGGACTTAATTGAGCTAACTTTGGACTGTCACCTGATAAATGTGATAAAGGAGACAATTGGACTCCAAGAAATAACATTCTTCTTAATTTGACATTATTGCCGGAACTCAGAGATTACACTGGGCGCTGTGGTAGCGCTTCATTTAAAAATTTAGATTAATAAGTCATTTTTAACTGTGGGACCAATCCTACCCGTTATCGTGCGGTGAAGAAATAGCGACAGTTTCAAAAACTACATTTCATTGACTTTCTAACGGTGTCAATCCGTTTGAGTTTCAACGGTTGGGTCACATATTCGTACCAACATGTATTTAGCGATATTTATCTGATATTACTAGGTTGCATCGCTTTTAAAAGTGAAACGATTGACTGTGGGACTTAACTGGACTAACTTTGGACTGTGACCTGATAAATGTGATAAATGAGACAATTGGACTCCAAGAAATAACATTCTTGTTAACTTGACATGATTGCCGAAACTCAGCGAAACTCAACACTGGGCTCTGTGGTAGCGCTTCATCTAAGAATTAATATAAAAAAAGTCATTTTTTTATTGTGGGACCAATCCTAGCCGTTATCGCGCGCTAAAGAAATAGCGACAGTTTCAAGAACTACATTTCATTGACTTTCTAACGGTGTCAGTCCGTTTGAGTTACAACGGTTGGGTCACATATTCGTACCAACATGTATTTAGCGATATTTTTCTGATATTACTAGATTGCATCGCTTTTAACTATGAAACGCTTGACTGTGGGACTTAATTGAGCTAACTTTAGATTGTGACCTGATAAATGTGATAAATGAGAGAATTGTACTCTAAGAAAAAACATTCTTTTTAATTTGACGTGATTGCCGGAAATCAGCGATTACACTGGGCGCTGTGGTAGCGCTTCATTTAAAAATTTAGATAAATAAGTCATTCTTTAATGTGGGACCAATCCTATCCGTTATCGCGCGCTGAAGAAATAGGGATAGCTTCAAAAACTACATTCATTGACTTTCTAACGATGTCAGTCCGTTTGAGTTTCAACGGTTGGGTCACATATTCGTACCAACATGTATTTAGCGATATTTATCTGATATTACTAGTTTGCATCGCTTTTAACTACGAAACGATTGACTGTGGGACTTAATTGAGCTAACTTTGGACTGTCACCTGATAAATGTGATAAAGGAGACAATTGGACTCCAAGAAATAACATTCTTCTTAATTTGACGTGATTGCCGGAACTCGGAGATTACACTGGGCTCTGTGGTGGCGCTTCATTTAAGAATTAAGATAAAAAAAGGAATTTTTTTATTGTGGGACCAATCCTAGCCGTTATCGCGCGCTAAAGAAATAGCGACAGTTTCAAAAACTACATTTCATTGACTTTCTAACGGTGTCAGTCCATTTGAGTTACAACGGTTGGGTCACAAATTCGTACCAACATGTATTTAGCGATATCTTTCTGATATTTCTAGATTACATCGCTTTTAACTATGAAACGATTGACTGTGGGACTTAATTGAGCTAACTTTGGACTGTCACCTGATAAATGTGATAAAGGAGACAATTGGACTCCAAGAAATAACATTCTTCTTAATTTGACGTGATTGCCGGAACTCAGAGATTACACTGGGCGCTGTGGTAGCGCTTCATTTAAAAACTAGCTGTTTCCCGTGAAAGAATCCACTGTATTCCATTTAATTTATGTAGCAGATATATGTCCATCAAAAAACAAACAATGCAGCAGTGCGCATCTTACATCTGCATTATTATATAAATGACCAAAAAAATTAAAGATTTTCAACCACTGCAGTATATATGTGACATTTAAAATCTAAATCTACTAAAATTACTTGCTCTGACCATCTGACAAATGCGAAAATTATTCGGAAAAAAGTTTTTAAAAGCATTTCAACATACATCTCACCCATAAAATTTAAACCACTCAAAACGCCACATATATACAAAAAAGCTGATCAATGTCAAACACAAATCTCTCTCATTGTATATGTTAAAATCAGTTAGTTTATTGCAAACCCTACCAAAGGTTGACACAAAATGCGAAAAATAAACAATAAATTTTGCCTAAGTAGAAATTTTTATCTAAGGTGTTACAAAGGGATTGCAAGGTTAAATTATATTGCAATAAAACGTTTTTTGATATAATGCATATGGTCCTTCCTCACCAAACTTTAGACAAAATGCCAACAAAAAACGGTGTTTAAATTTAAAATTAATAAAGTCCTTTTAGCAATTTGCATGGTGTTTTACCATCAATAAAGCAAACAAAATTTCAAATCTCACATAGTATTCTGTCACAAATTTTCATAAAATATATATATAAGTCATAATGAGTCATGTTAAACAACAGCAATCAATCTGTTTATATATAAGTTCATTTTATGTCAATTTTTGCACCAATTTTGCAACACAAAATACAAATTCTAAATAATACTAAAATCTCTTATTTTGGTCTTTCGCATACCGACGGTCTCCCACAAAAGTTTAATCAAAATGTAAAAAATGAGAGGTAACGACAAAATCAAAGTTTGCAAAATTCAATTATTTCGGTACATATATCTACTGCATATGCCCTCTAAAACAATATTTTAAGCTAAAATGCCTAAGAAAGACAGTTTGCAACAAAAATCAGTTATTTCGATAATATTGCATACACTCTTTCCTCACAAAAGCTTCACAAACTGTAAAAAAAGAATGGCTGTAGGGAGTGCTTCTGATTCAACAAAAAAAGTTTTTTTGACATATTGCATCTAGCCCTTACCCATTAAATCTTACACAAAATTTCCAAAACTATATACGATTTAGAACACATCAAATTTAAATCGAGAAGGATCAGTCATTTCGATATACCGCACCGAGTCCTCCCCAGTAAGAATTTATACAAAATATAGAAAAACAAAGCTTGCAAGGTGTAAAATTGAATTCTTCTTCTGTGCATATATATATAGTCCTTTCTCGCAAAATTAACATAAAATGTCAAAAAGGTTCAGATATAACATCTAACACAACAAAAATCAGTTCTATCAGTATATGTCATGCCATTGTCTTCCACCAAATGTTCCCCTTAAAGTTTCACAGACACAGCCTGTAAATTAAAAACAACTAAGATCAGGTATTTTGGTCTATTTCATACCATTCTGTTCCAAATAACTTATAAAATGTAAAAATTGAGTGGTAAAACAGAAATTTGCAAAATTCCATTTTTTTATATGCATGTATATTATATGCCTTCTACAGCAATAAGTTAATTTAAAATGTCAAAAAGAAGAAAAAAATAGCTTACAAAGAGTATAAAATTGAAATCAACAAAGTAGCTCTTTTGGTGTATTAAATATAAGCCATACGCACAAAAGTTTACACTAAATGTAAGAAAATGGTTGTGTTTAGTAATTCTAAATTAAGAAAAGTCAGTTCTTTTAGCATGCTGATTAAGGTTTTTGCCCACAAATTCTTACATGAAAATGTCAAAACCACAATTTGAAACAAATTAAATTTACATTTTAAAAATAAGTAATTTCTGAACTTTATTTTCAGAATATTTGGAGGAAAAGAACTTCGCAAACAAAAAAAAAACAGAAAAATGTTTAAAATCTTCAGGGTTAATAACGTTTGATGGGTTTTGTGGGAATATATATACTGGGAATCTTTAGTTTAAAGCTAGCATTAGCTAGCTACAGCAGCTAATAGCTAGTCACTTAAATATAAACTGGAGACTTAGCTAGGTATAAAGAACATGGCTACATATATATATATATATATATATATTCCTAGCTAGCTAGCTAGTTGTTGGTGGTGGTTGGCTTTTTATGATGCTAGCTATAAAACATGTCTGGCAACAATAATATAATCAAAACTGAAAATAAAACATGAAAAAACCTTACAGAACATTGCTATGATTAATTTATAAAACCATGCTCTTCTTCAAATGTTTTTTTAAAGATTTATTTTGAATGAAAGAGTAGAGAATACTCAAAAAGAACAGCCATCTTTTTCGTAAACACAACTTCCGTTTTATGCTGGGAACTTCATTTAACAGTCCGTATGCTTTGTGAATATCTAATACCGTTTTATATGTAGCGATACCTATATATATATGCTAACATAGAGTTTTTTGGCATAAGGGTATATATATTTATATCGTTATTAGCAGCGGGTTATATATTTACAGCTTATGTGCGATTTCTATGAAGTACATCCCTAATCTTTTTAGTTAAATTTTAGCGTACAACCACGTCATAAGAAAGTGACCCGTGATTTCGGTGTCGTGGACTCACAGTTTTACTCACGCAAGGGAATTAATATATAAGATTTAGATTAATAAATCATTTTTAACTGTGGGACCAATCCTAGCCGTTATCGTGCGATCAAGAAATAGCGACAGTTTCAAAAACTACATTTCATTGACTTTCTAACGGTGTCAGTGCGTTTGAGTTTCAACGGTTGGGTCACATATTCGTACCAACATGTATTTAGCGATCTTTATCTGATATTACTAGGTTGCATCGCTTTTAACAGTGAAACGATTGACTGTGGGATTTAATTGAACTCACTTTGGACTGTGACCTGATAAATGTGATAAATGAGGAAATTGGACTCCAAGAAATAACATTCTTCTTAATTTGACATGATTGCCGGAACTCAGAGATTACACTGGGCGCTGTGGTAGCGCTTCATTTAAAAATTTAGATTAATAAGTCATTTTTAACTGTGGGACCAATCCTACCCGTTATCGTGCGGTGAAGAAATAGCGACAGTTTCAAAAACTACATTTCATTGACTTTCTAACGGTGTCAATCCGTTTGAGTTTCAACGGTTGGGTCACATATTCGTACCAACATGTATTTAGCGATATTTATCTGATATTACTAGGTTGCATCGCTTTTAAAAGTGAAACGATTGACTGTGGGACTTAACTGGACTAACTTTGGACTGTGACCTGATAAATGTGATAAATGAGACAATTGGACTCCAAGAAATAACATTCTTCTTAATTTGACATGATTGCCGGAAATCAGCGATTACACTGGGCGTTGTGGTATCGCTTCATTTAAAAATTTAGATAAATGAGTCGTTCTTTACTGTGGGACCAATCCTATTCGTTATTGCACGCTGAAGAAATAGCGACAGTTTCAAAAACTACATTTCATTGACTTTTTAACGGTGTCAGTCCGTTTGAGTTTCAACGGTTGGGTCACATATTCGTTCCAACATGTATTTAACGATATTTACCTGATATTACTAGTTTGCATCGCTTTTAACAGTGAAACGAATGACTGTGGGACTTAATTGAACTAAATTTGGACCGTGACCTGATCAATGTGATAAATGACACAAATGGACTCCAAAAAAAAAATTCTTCTTAATTTGACATGATTGTCGGAAATCAGCGATTACACTGGGCGCTGTGGTAGCGCTTTATTTAAAAAATTAGATAAATAAGCCGTTCTTTACTGTGGGACCAATCCTAGCCGCTAGCGCGCGCTGAAGAAATAGCAATAGTTTCAAAAACTACATTTCATTGACTTTCTAACGGTGTCAGTCCCTTTCAGTTACAACGGTTTGGTCACAAATTCGTACCAACATGTTTTCAGCGATATTTTCCTAATATTACTAGGTTGCGTCGCTTTTAACTATGAAACCATTGACTGTGGGGCTTAATTGTACTAACCTTGGACTGTCTCCTAATAAATGTGATAAAGGAGATAATTGGACTCCAAGAAATAACATTCTTGTTAACTTGACATGATTGCCGAAACTCAGCGAAACTCAACACTGGGCTCTGTGGTAGCGCTTCATCTAAGAATTAATATAAAAAAAGTCATTTTTTTATTGTGGGACCAATCCTAGCCGTTATCGCGCGCTAAAGAAATAGCGACAGTTTCAAGAACTACATTTCATTGACTTTCTAACGGTGTCAGTCCGTTTGAGTTACAACGGTTGGGTCACATATTCGTACCAACATGTATTTAGCGATATTTTTCTGATATTACTAGATTGCATCGCTTTTAACTATGAAACGCTTGACTGTGGGACTTAATTGAGCTAACTTTGGACTGTGACCTGATAAATGTGATAAATGAGACAATTGTACTCTAAGAAAGAACATTCTTTTTAATTTGACGTGATTGCCGGAAATCAGCGTTTACACTGGGCGCTGTGGTAGCGCTTCATTTAAAAATTTAGATAAATAAGTCATTCTTTAATGTGGGACCAATCCTATCCGTTATCGCGCGCTGAAGAAATAGGGATAGCTTCAAAAACTACATTCATTGACTTTCTAACGATGTCAGTCCGTTTGAGTTTCAACGGTTGGGTCACATATTCGTACCAACATGTATTTAGCGATATTTATCTGATATTACTAGTTTGCATCGCTTTTAACAGTGAAACGATTGACTGTGGGACTTAATTGAACTTAATTTGGACCGTGACCTTATCAATGTGATAAATGACAAAAATGGAATCCAAAAAAAAATTCTTCTTAATTTGACATGATTGCCGGAACTCAGCGATTACACTGGTCGCTGTGGTAGCCGTTCACTTAAAAAAATTAGATAAATAAGTCGTTCTTTACTGTGGGACCAATCCTGTCTGTTATCGCACGCTGAAGAAATACCGACAGTTTCAAAAACTACATTTCATTGACTTTCTAACGGTGTCAATCCGTTTGAGTTACAACGGTTGGGTCGCATATTCGTACCAACATATATTTAGCGATATTTTTCTGATATTACTAGGTTGTATGGCTTTTATCAGCGAAACGATTGACTGTGGGACTTAATTGAACTGATTAGGGACTGTGACCTTATAAATGTGAAAGTGAGACAATTGGACTCCAAGAAATAACATTCTTCTTAATATTAATTGATTGCCGAAACTCAGCGATTACACTGGGAGCTGTGGTAGCGTTTCATTTAAAAATTTAGATTAATAAGTCCTTTTTAACTGTGGGACCAATCCTAGCCGTTATTGCGCGATGAAGTAATAGCGACAGTTTCAAAAACTACATTTCATTGACTTTCTAACGGTGCCAGTCAGTTTGAGTTTCAACGGTTGGGTCACATATTTGTACCAACATGTGTTTAGCGATATTTTTCTGAGATTACTAGGTTGCATCGCTTTCAACAATGAAACGATTGACTGTGGGACTTAATTGAACTGATTATGGACTGTGACCTTATAAATGTGAAAGTGAGACAATTGGACTCCAAGAAATAACATTCTTCTTAATATGAAATGATTGCCGAAACTTAGCGATTACACTGGGCGCTGTGGAAGCGCTTCAATTAAAAATTAAGATAACAAAGTCATTTTTTACTGTGGGACCAATCCTAGCTGTTATCGCGCGCTTAAGAAATAACGACAGTTTCAAAAACTACATTTCATTGACTTTCTAACGGTGTCAGTGCGTTTGAGTTTGAACGGTTGGGTCACATATTCGTACCAACATGTATTTAGCGATATTTATCTGATATTACTAGGTTGCATCGCTTTTAACAGTGAAACGATTGACTGTGGGATTTAATTGAACTAACTTTGGATTGTGACCTGATAAATGTGACAAATGAGGAAATTGGACTCCAAGAAATAACATTCTTCTTAATTTGACATGATTGCCGAAACTCAGCGATTACACTGGGAGCTGTGGTAGCGCTTCATTTAAAAATTTAGATTAATAAGTCCTTTTTATCTGTGGGACCAATCCTAGCCGTTATCGCGCGATGAAGTAATAGCGACAGTTTCAAAAACTACATTTCATTGACTTTCTAACGGTGCCAGTCCGTTTGAGTTTCAACGGTTGGGTCACATATTTGTACCAACATGTGTTTGGCGATATTTTTCTGAGATTACTAGGTTGCATCGCTTTCAACAATGAAACGATTGACTGTGGGACTTAATTGAACTGATTATGGACTGTGACCTTATAAATGTGAAAGTGAGACAATTGGACTCCAAGAAATAACATTCTTCTTAATATGAAATGATTGCCGAACCTTAGCGATTACACTGGGCGCTGTTGAAGCGCTTCAATTAAAAATTAAGATAAAAAAGTCATTTTTTACTGTGGGACCAATCCTAGCTGTTATCGCGCGCTTAAGAAATAACGACAGTTTCAAAAACTACATTTCATTGACTTTCTAGCGGTGTCAGTGCGTTTGAGTTTCAACAATTGGTTCACATATTCGTACCAACATGTATTTAGCGATATTTATCTGATATTACTAGGTTGCATCGCTTTTAACAGTGAAACGATTGACAGTGGGATTTAATTGAACTAACTTTGGATTGTGACATGATAAATGTGATAAATGAGGAAATTGGACTCCAAGAAATAACATTCTTCTTAATTTGACATGATTGCCGGAACTCAGAGATTACACTGGTCGCTGTGGTAGCGCTTCATTTAAAAATTTAGATTAATAAGTCATTTTTAACTGTGGGACCAATCCTAGCCGTTATCGTGCGATGAAGAAACAGCGACAGTTTCAAAAACTACATTTCATTGAATTTCTAACGGTGCCAGTCCGTTTGAGTTTCAACGGTTGGGTCACATATTCGTATCAACATGTGTTTAGCGACATTTTTCTAATATTACTAGATTGCATCGCTTTTAACTATGAAACGATTGACTGTGGGGCTTAATTGAGCTAACTTTGGACTGTCACCTGATAAATGTGATAAAAGAGACAATTAGACTCCAAGAAATAACAGTCTTCTTAATTTGACGTGATTGCCGGAACTCAGCGATTACACTGGGCTCTGTGGTAGCGCTTCATTCAAGAATTAAGATAAAAAAGTCATTTCTTTATTGTGGGACCAATCCTAGCCGTTATTGCGCGCTGAAGAAATAGCGACAGTTTCAAAAACTACATTTCATTGACTTTCTAACGGTGTCAGTCCGTTTGAGTTACAACGGTTGGGTCACATATTCGTACCAACATGTATTTAGCGATATTTTTTTGATATTACTAGGTTGCATCGCTTTTAACAATGAAACGATTGACTGTGGGACTTAATTGAACTAACTTTGGACTGTCTCCTGATAAATGTGATAAAGGAGATAATTGGACTCCAAGAAATAACATTCTTGTTAACTTGACATGATTGCCGAAACTCAGCGATTACACTGGGCTCTGTGGTAGCGCTTCATTTAAGAATTAGGATAAAAAAAGTCATTTTTTTGTTGTGGGACCAATCCTAGCCGTTATCGCGCGCTAAAGAAATAGCGACAGTTTCAAAAACTACATTTCATTGACTTTCTAACGGTGTCAGTCCGTTTGAGTTACAACGGTTGGGTCAAAAATTCGTACCAACATGTATTTAGCGATATTTTTCTGATATTACAAGATTTCATCGCTTTTAACTATGAAACGATTAACTGTGGGACTTAATTGAGCTGATTATGGACTGTGACCTTATAAATGTGAAAGTGAGACAATTGGACTCCAAGAAATAACATTCTTCTTAATATGAAATGATTGCCGAACCTTAGCGATTACACTGGGCGCTGTTGAAGCGCTTCAATTAAAAATTAAGATAAAAAAGTCATTTTTTACTGTGGGACCAATCCTAGCTGTTATCGCGTGCTTAAGAAATAACGACAGTTTCAAAAACTACATTTCATTGACTTTCTAACGGTGTCAGTGCGTTTGAGTTTCAACAATTGGGTCACATATTCGTACCAACATGTATTTAGCGATATTTATCTGATATTACTAGGTTGCATCGCTTTTAACAGTGAAACGATTGACAGTGGGATTTAATTGAACTAACTTTGGATTGTGACATGATAAATGTGATAAATGAGGAAATTGGACTCCAAGAAATAACATTCTTCTTAATTTGACATGATTGCCGGAACTCAGAGATTACACTGGTCGCTGTGGTAGCGCTTCATTTAAAAATTTAGATTAATAAGTCATTTTTAACTGTGGGACCAATCCTAGCCGTTATCGTGCGATGAAGAAACAGCGACAGTTTCAAAAACTACATTTCATTGAATTTCTAACGGTGCCAGTCCGTTTGAGTTTCAACGGTTGGGTCACATATTCGTATCAACATGTGTTTAGCGACATTTTTCTAATATTACTAGATTGCATCGCTTTTAACTATGAAACGATTGACTGTGGGGCTTAATTGAGCTAACTTTGGACTGTCACCTGATAAATGTGATAAAAGAGACAATTAGACTCCAAGAAATAACAGTCTTCTTAATTTGACGTGATTGCCGGAACTCAGCGATTACACTGGGCTCTGTGGTAGCGCTTCATTCAAGAATTAAGATAAAAAAGTCATTTCTTTATTGTGGGACCAATCCTAGCCGTTATTGCGCGCTGAAGAAATAGCGACAGTTTCAAAAACTACATTTCATTGACTTTCTAACGGTGTCAGTCCGTTTGAGTTACAACGGTTGGGTCACATATTCGTACCAACATGTATTTAGCGATATTTTTCTGATATTACTAGGTTGCATCGCTTTTAACAATGAAACGATTGACTGTGGGACTTAATTGAACTAACTTTGGACTGTCTCCTGATAAATGTGATAAAGGAGATAATTGGACTCCAAGAAATAACATTCTTGTTAACTTGACATGATTGCCGAAACTCAGCGATTACACTGGGCTCTGTGGTAGCGCTTCATTTAAGAATTAGGATAAAAAAAGTCATTTTTTTGTTGTGGGACCAATCCTAGCCGTTATCGCGCGCTAAAGAAATAGCGACAGTTTCAAAAACTACATTTCATTGACTTTCTAACGGTGTCAGTCCGTTTGAGTTACAACGGTTGGGTCAAAAATTCGTACCAACATGTATTTAGCGATATTTTTCTGATATTACAAGATTTCATCGCTTTTAACTATGAAACGATTAACTGTGGGACTTAATTGAGCTAACTTTGGACTGTCACCTGATAAATGTGATAAAGGAGACAATTGGACTCCAAGAAATAACATTCTTCTTAATTTGACGTGATTGCCGGAAATCAGCGATTACACTGGGCGTTGTGGTATCGCTTCATTTAAAAATTTAGATAAATGAGTCGTTCTTTACTGTGGGACCAATCCTATTCGTTATCGCGCGCTGAAGAAATAGCGACAGTTTCAAAAACTACATTTCATTGACTTTTTAACGATGTCAGTCCGTTTGAGTTTCAACGGTTAGGTCACATATTCGTACCAACGTGTATTTAGCGATAACTTTTTGATATTACCAGGTTGCATCGCTTTCAACAATGAAACGATTGACTGTGGGATTTAATTGAACTAACTTTGGACTGTGACCTGATAAATGTGATAAATGAGGAAATTGGACTCCAAGAAATAACATTCTTCATAATTTGACATGATTGCCGGAACTCAGAGATTACACTGGGCGCTGTGGTAGCGCTTCACTTAAAAAAATTAGATAAATAAGTCGTTCTTTACTGTGGGACAAATCCTGTCTGTTATCGCACGCTAAAGAAATCCCGACAGTTTCAAAAACTACATTTCATTGACTTTCTAACGGTGTCAATACGTTTGAGTTACAACGGTTGGGTCGCATATTCGTACGAACATATATTTAGCGATATTTTTCTGATATTACTAGGTTGCATCGCTTTTAACTATGAAACGATTGACTGTGGGATTTAATTGAGCTAACTTTGGACTGTCACCTGATAAATGTGATAAAAGAGACAATTGGACTCCAAGAAATAACAGTCTTCTTAATTTGACGTGATTGCCGGAACTCAGCGATTACACTGGGCTCTGTGGTAGCGCTTCATTCAAGAATTAAGATAAAAAAAGTCATTTCTTTATTGTGGGACCAATCCTAGCCGTTATCGCGCGCTGAAGAAATAGCGACAGTTTCAAAAACTACATTTCATTGACTTTCTAACGGTGTCAGTCCGTTTGAGTTACAACGGTTGGGTCACATATTCGTACCAACATGTATTTAGCGATATTTTTCTGATATTACTAGGTTGCATCGCTTTTAACAATGAAACGATTGACTGTGGGACTTAATTGAACTAACTTTGGACTGTCTCCTGATAAATGTGATAAAGGAGATAATTGGACTCCAAGAAATAACATTCTTGTTAACTTGACATGATTGCCGAAACTCAGCGATTACACTGGGCTCTGTGGTAGCGCTTCATTTAAGAATTAAGATAAAAAAAGTCATTTTTTTGTTGTGGGACCAATCCTAGCCGTTATCGCGCGCTAAAGAAATAGCGACAGTTTCAAAAACTACATTTCATTGACTTTCTAACGGTGTCAGTCCGTTTGAGTTACAACGGTTGGGTCACAATTTCGTACCAACATGTATTTAGCGATAATTTTCTGATATTACAAGATTTCATCGCTTTTAACTATGAAACGATTAACTGTGGGACTTAATTGAGCTAACTTTGGACTGTCACCTGATAAATGTGATAAAGGAGATAATTGGACTCCAAGAAATAACATTCTTGTTAACTTGACATGATTGCCGAAACTCAGCGATTACACTGGGCTCTGTGGTAGCGCTTCATTTAAGAATTAAGATAAAAAAAGTCATTTTTTTATTGTGGGACCAATCCTAGCCGTTATCGCGCGCTAAAGAAATAGCGACAGTTTCAAGAACTACATTTCATTGACTTTCTAACGGTGTCAGTCCGTTTGAGTTACGACGGTTGGGTCACATATTCGTACCAACATGTATTTGGCGATATTTTTCTGATATTACTAGGTTGCATCGCTTTTTACAATGAAACGATTGACTGTGGGACTTAACTGAACTAACTTTGGACTGTGACCTGATAAATGTGATAAATGAGACAATTGGACTCCAAGAAATAACATTCTTCTTAATTTGACGTGATTGCCGAAACTCAGCGATTACACTGGGCTCTGTGGTAGCGCTTCATTTAAGAATTAAGATAAAAAAAGTCATTTTTTTATTGTGGGACCAATCCTAGCCGTTATCGCGCGCTAAAGAAATAGCGACAGTTTCAAAAACTACATTTCAATGAACTTCTAACGGTGTCAGTCCGTTTGAGTTTCAACGGTTGGGTCACATATTCGTACCAACATGTATTTAGCGATATTTACCTGATATTACTAGTTTGCATCGCTTTTAACAGTGAAACGATTGACTGTGGGACTTAATTGAACTAAATTTGGACCGTGACCTGATCAATGTCATAAATGATACCAATGGACTCCAAAAAAAATTCTTCTTAATTTGACATGATTGCCGCAACTCAGAGATTACACTGGTCGCTGTGGTAGCGCTTCATTTAAAAATTTAGATTAATAAGTCATTTTTAACTGTGGGACCAATCCTAGCCGTTATCGTGCGATGAAGAAACAGCGACAGTTTCAAAAACTACATTTCATTGAATTTCTAACGGTTCCAGTCCGTTTGAGTTTCAACGGTTGGGTCACATATTCGTATCAACATGTGTTTAGGGACATTTTTCTAATATTACTAGATTGCATCGCTTTTAACTATGAAACGATTGACTGTGGGACTTAATTGAGCTAACTTTGGACTGTCACCTGATAAATGTGATAAAAGAGACAATTAGACTCCAAGAAATAACAGTCTTCTTAATTTGACGTGATTGCCGGAACTCAGCGATTACACTGGGCTCTGTGGTAGCGCTTCATTTAAGAATTAAGATAAAAAAAGTCATTTTTTTGTTGTGGGACCAATCCTAGCCGTTATCGCGCGCTAAAGAAATAGCGACAGTTTCAAAAACTACATTTCATTGACTTTCTAACGGTGTCAGTCCGTTTGAGTTACAACGGTTGGGTCACAAATTCGTACCAACGTGTATTTAGCGATAACTTTTTGATATTACCAGGTTGCATCGCTTTCAACAATGAAACGATTGACTGTGGGATTTAATTGAACTAACTTTGGACTGTGACCTGATAAATGTGATAAATGAGGAAATTAGACTCCAAGAAATAACATTCTTCATAATTTGACATGATTGCCGGAACTCAGAGATTACACTGGGCGCTGTGGTAGCGCTTCACTTAAAAAATTTAGATAAATAAGTCGTTCTTTACTGTGGGACCAATCCTGTCTGTTATTGCACGCTGAAGAAATCCCGACAGTTTCAAAAACTACATTTCATTGACTTTCTAACGGTGTCAATACGTTTGAGTTACAACGGTTGGGTCGCATATTCGTACGAACATATATTTAGCGATATTTTTCTGATATTACTAGGTTGTATGGCTTTTATCAGCGAAACGATTGACTGTGGGACTTAATTGAACTGATTAGGGACTGTGACCTTATTAATGTGAAAGTGAGACAATTGGACTCCAAGAAATAACATTCTTCTTAATATGAAATGATTGCCGAAACTCAGCGATTACACTGGGAGCTGTGGTAGCGCTTCATTTAAAAATTTAGATTAATAAGTCTTTTTTAACTGTGGGACCAATCCTAGCCGTTATCGCGCGATGAAGTAATAGCGACAGTTTCAAAAACTACATTTCATTGACTTTCTAACGGTGCCAGTCCGTTTGAGTTTCAACGGTTGGGTCACATATTTGTACCAACATGTGTTTGGCGATATTTTTCTGAGATTACTAGGTTGCATCGCTTTCAACAATGAAACGATTGAGTGTGGGACTTAATTGAACTGATTATGGACTGTGACCTTATAAATGTGAAAGTGAGACAATTGGACTCCAAGAAATAACATTCTTCTTAATATGAAATGATTGCCGAACCTTAGCGATTACACTGGGCGCTGTTGAAGCGCTTCAATTAAGAATTAAGATAAAAAAGTCATTTTTTACTGTGGGACCAATCCTAGCTGTTATTGCGCACTTAAGAAATAACGACAGTTTCAAAAACTACATTTCATTGACTTTCTAACGGTGTCAGTGCGTTTGAGTTTCAACAATTGGGTCACATATTCGTACCAACATGTATTTAGCGATATTTATCTGATATTACTAGGTTGCATCGCTTTTAACAGTGAAACGATTGACTGTGGGATTTAATTGAACTAACTTTGGATTGTGACCTGATAAATGTGATAAATGAGGAAATTGGACTCCAAGAAATAACATTCTTGTTAACTTGACATGATTGCCGAAACTCAGCGATTACACTGGGCTCTGTGGTAGCGCTTCATTTAAGAATTAAGATAAAAAAGTCATTTTTTTGTTGTGGGACCAATCCTAGCCGTTATCGCGCGCTAAAGAAATAGCGACAGTTTCAAAAACTACATTTCATTGACTTTCTAATGGTGTCAGTCCGTTTGAGTTACAACGGTTGGGTCACAAATTCGTACCAACATGTATTTAGCGATATTTTTCTGATATTACAAGATTTCATCGCTTTTAACTATGAAACGATTAACTGTGGGACTTAATTGAGCTAACTTTGGACTGTCACCTGATAAATGTGATAAAGGAGACAATTGGACTCCAAGAAATAACATTCTTCTTAATTTGACGTGATTGCCGGAAATCAGCGATTACACTGGGCGTTGTGGTATCGCTTCATTTAAAAATTTAGATAAATGAGTCGTTCTTTACTGTGGGACCAATCCTATTCGTTATCGCGCGCTGAAGAAATAGCGACAGTTTCAAAAACTACATTTCATTGACTTTTTAACGATGTCAGTCCGTTTGAGTTTCAACGGTTAGGTCACATATTCGTACCAACGTGTATTTAGCGATAACTTTTTGATATTACCAGGTTGCATCGCTTTCAACAATGAAACGAGACTGTGGGATTTAATTGAACTAACTTTGGACTGTGACCTGATAAATGTGATAAATAAGGAAATTGGACTCCAAGAAATAACATTCTTCATAATTTGACATGATTGCCGGAACTCAGAGATTACACTGGGCGCTGTGGTAGCGCTTCACTTAAAAAAATTAGATAAATAAGTCGTTCTTTACTGTGGGACCAATCCTGTCTGTTATCGCACGCTGAAGAAATCCCGAGAGTTTCAAAAACTACATTTCATTGACTTTCTAACGGTGTCAATACGTTTGAGTTACAACGGTTGGGTCGCAAATTCGTACGAACATATATTTAGCGATATTTTTCTGATATTACTAGGTTGTATGGCTTTTATCAGCGAAACGATTGACTGTGGGACTTAATTGAACTGATTAGGGACTGTGACCTTATAAATGTGAAAGTGAGACAATTGGACTCCAAGAAATAACATTCTTCTTAATATGAAATGATTGCCGAAACTCAGCGATTACACTGGGAGCTGTGGTAGCGCTTCATTTAAAAATTTAGATTAATAAGTCCTTTTTAACTGTGGGACCAATCCTAGCCGTTATCGCGCGATGAAGTAATAGCGACAGTTTCAAAAACTACATTTCATTGACTTTCTAACGGTGCCAGTCCGTTTGAGTTTCAACGGTTGGGTCACATATTTGTACCAACATGTGTTTGGCGATATTTTTCTGAGATTACTAGGTTGCATCGCTTTCAACAATGAAACGATTGAGTGTGGGAATTAATTGAACTGATTATGGACTGTGACCTTATAAATGTGAAAGTGAGACAATTGGACTCCAAGAAATAACATTCTTCTTAATATGAAATGATTGCCGAACCTTAGCGATTACACTGGGCGCTGTTGAAGCGCTTCAATTAAAAATTAGGATAAAAAAGTCATTTTTTACTGTGGGACCAATCCTAGCTGTTATCGCGCGCTTAAGAAATAACGACAGTTTCAAAAACTACATTTCATTGACTTTCTAACGGTGTCAGTGCGTTTGAGTTTCAACGGTTGGGTCACATATTCGTATCAACATGTGTTTAGCGACATTTTTCTAATATTACTAGATTGCATCGCTTTTAACTATGAAACGATTGACTGTGGGACTTAATTGAGCTAACTTTGGACTGTCACCTGATAAATGTGATAAAAGAGACAATTGGACTCCAAGAAATAACAGTCTTCTTAATTTGACGTGATTGCCGGAACTCAGCGATTACACTGGGCTCTGTGGTAGCGCTTCATTCAAGAATTAAGATAAAAAAGTCATTTCTTTATTGTGGGACCAATCCTAGCCGTTATAGCGCGCTGAAGAAATAGCGACAGTTTCAAAAACTACATTTCATTGACTTTCTAACGGTGTCAGTCCGTTTGAGTTACAACGGTTGGGTCACATATTCGTACCATCATGTATTTAGCAATATTTTTCTGATATTACTAGGTTGCATCGCTTTTAACAATGAACGATTGACTGTGGGACTTAATTGAACTAACTTTGGACTGTCTCCTGATAAATGTGATAAAGGAGATAATTGGACTCCAAGAAATAACATTCTTGTTAACTTGACATGATTGCCGAAACTCAGCGATTACACTGGGCTCTGTGGTAGCGCTTCATTTAAGAATTAAGATAAAAAAGTCATTTTTTTGTTGTGGGACCAATCCTAGCCGTTATCGCGCGCTAAAGAAATAGCGACAGTTTCAAAAACTACATTTCATTGACTTTCTAACGGTGTCAGTCCGTTTGAGTTACAACGGTTGGGTCACAAATTCGTACCAACATGTATTTAGCGATATTTTTCTGATATTACAAGATTTCATCGCTTTTAACTATGAAACGATTAACTGTGGGACTTAATTGAGCTAACTTTGGACTGTCACCTAATAAATGTGATAAAGGAGACAATTGGACTCCAAGAAATAACATTCTTCTTAATTTGACGTGATTGCCGGAAATCAGCGATTACACTGGGCGTTGTGGTATCGCTTCATTTAAAAATTTAGATAAATGAGTCGTTCTTTACTGTGGGACCAATCCTATTCGTTATCGCGCGCTGAAGAAATAGCGACAGTTTCAAAAACTACATTTCATTGACTTTTTAACGATGTCAGTCCGTTTGAGTTTCAACGGTTAGGTCACATATTCGTACCAACGTGTATTTAGTGATAACTTTTTGATATTACGAGGTTGCATCGCTTTCAACAATGAAACGATTGACTGTGGGACTTAATTGAACTAACTTTGGACTGTCTCCTGATAAATGTGATAAAGGAGATAATTGGACTCCAAGAAATAACATTCTTGTTAACTTGACATGATTGCCGAAACTCAGCGATTACACTGGGCTCTGTGGTAGCGCTTCATTTAAGAATTAAGATAAAAAAAGTCATTTTTTTATTGTGGGACCAATCCTAGCCGTTATCGCGCGCTGAAGATATATCGACAGTTTCATAAACTACATTTCATTGACTTTCTAACGGTGCCAGTCCGTTTGAGTTACAACGGTTTTGTCACATATTCGTACCAACATGTATTTAGCGATATTTTTTGATATTACTAGGTTGTATCGCTTTTAACAATGAAACGATTGACTGTGGGACTTAATTGAACTAACTTTGGACTGTGACCTAATAAATGTGATAAATGAGAAAATTGGACTCCAAGAAATAACATTCTTCTCAATTTTACATGATTGCCGGAACTCAGCGAATACACTTGGCGCTGTGGTAGCACTTCATTTAAAAACTTAGATTAATAAGTCATTATCGCGCGCTGAAGAAATAGCGACAGTTTCAAAAACTACATTTCATTGCCTTTCTAACGGTGTCAGTCCGTTTGAGTCACAACGGTTGGGTCACATATTCGTACCAACATCTACTTAGCGATATTTTTCTCATATTACTAGGTTGCATCGCTTTTAACAGTGAAACGATTAACTGTGGGACTAAATTGAACTGATTTTGTACTGTGACCTTATAAATGCTGTAAGTGAGCCAACTGGACTCCAACAAATAACATTCTTCTTAATTTGAGGTAATTGCCGGACTCAGCGATTGCACTGGGCGCTGTTGTAGCGCTTCATTTAAAAGTTTAAATAAATCTGTCATTTTTTACTGTGGGACCAATCCTAGCCGTTATTGCGCGCTGAAGAAATAGCGACAGTTTCAAAAACTACATTTTATTGACTTCCTAACGGTGTCAGTCCGTTTGAGTTTCAACGCCGGCGTCACATATTCGTACCAACATGTATTTAGCGATATTTTTTTGATATTACTAGGTTCCATCGCTTTTAACAATGAAACGATTGACTGTGGGACTTAATTGAACTAACTTTGGACTGTGACCTGATAAATGTGATAAATGAGACAATTGGACTCTAACAAATAACATTCTTCTTAATTTGTCGGGATTGCCGGAACTCAGCGATTACACTGGGCGCTGAGGTATCGCTTCATTTAAAAATTTAGATAAATAAGTCATTCTTCACTGTGAGACCAATCCTAGCCGTTATCGCGCGCTGAAGAAATATCGACAGTTTCATAAACTACATTTCATTGACTTTCTAACGGTGCCAGTCCGTTTGAGTTACAACGGTTGGGTCACATATTCGTACCAACATGTATTTAGCGATATTTTTTGATATTACTAGGTTGTATCGCTTTTAACAATTAAATGATTGACTGTGGGACTTAATTGAACTAACTTTGGACTGTGACCTAATAAATGTGATAAATGAGAAAATTGGACTCCAAGAAATAACATTCTTCTCAATTTGACATGATTGCCGGAACTCAGCGAATACACTTGGCGCTGTGGTAGCACTTCATTTAAAAACTTAGATTAATAAGTCATTATCGCGCGCTGAAGAAATAGCGACAGTTTCAAAAACTACATTTCATTGCCTTTCTAACGGTGTCAGTCCGTTTGAGTTACAACGGTTGGGTCACATATTCGTACCAACATGTACTTAGCGACATTTTTCTCATATTACTAGGTTGCATCGCTTTTAACAGTGAAACGATTAACTGTGGGACTAAATTAAACTGATTTTGTACTGTGACCTTATAAATGCTGTAAGTGAGCCAACTGGACTCCAACAAATAACATTCTTCTTAATTTGAGGTAATTGCCGGACTCAGCGATTGCACTGGGCGCTGTTGTAGCGCTTCATTTAAAAGTTTAAATAAATCTGTCATTTTTTACTGTGGGACCAATCCTAGCCGTTATTGCGCGCTGAAGAAATAGCGACAGTTTCAAAAACTACATTTTATTAACTTCCTAACGGTGTCAGTCCGTTTGAGTTTCAACGGCGGCGTCACATATTCGTACCAACATGTATTTAGCGATATTTTTTTGATATTACTAGGTTGTATCGCTTTTAACAATGAAACGATTGACTGTGGGACTTAATTGAACTTACTTTGGACTGTGACCTGATAAATGTGATAAATGAGACAATTGGACTCTAAGAAATAACATTCTTCTTAATTTGTCGGGATTGCCGGAACTCAGCGATTACACTGGGCGCTGAGGTATCGCTTCATTTAAAAATTTAGATAAATAAGTCATTCTTCACTGTGAGACCAATCCTAGCCGTTATCGCGCGCTGAAGAAATATCGACAGTTTCATAAACTACATTTCATTGACTTTCTAACGGTGCCAGTCCGTTTGAGTTACAACGGTTGGGTCACATATTCGTACCAACATGTATTTAGCGATATTTTTTGATATTACTAGGTTGTATCGCTTTTAACAATTAAACGATTGACTGTGGGACTTAATTGAACTAACTTTGGACTGTGACCATATAAATGTGATAAATGAGAAAATTGGACTCCAAGAAATAACATTCTTCTCAATTTGACATGATTGCCGGAACTCAGCGAATACACTTGGCGCTGTGGTAGCACTTCATTTAAAAACTTAGATTAATAAGTCATTATCGCGCGCTGTAGAAATAGCGACAGTTTCAAAAACTACATTTCATTGCCTTTCTAACGGTGTCAGTCCGTTTGAGTTACAACGGTTGGGTCACATATTCGTACCAACATGTACTTAGCGATATTTTTCTCATATTACTAGGTTGCATCGCTTTTAACAGTGAAACGATTAACTGTGGGACTAAATTGAACTGATTTTGGACTGTGACCAAATAAATGTGATAAATGAGAAAATTGGACTCCAAGAAATAACATTCTTCTCAATTTGACATGATTGCCTAAACTCAGCGATTACACTGGGCGCTGTGGTAGCGCTTCATTTAAAAATTTAGATAAATAAGTCATGCTTTACTGTGGGACCAATCCTAGACGTTATCGCGCGCTGAAGAACTATCGACAGTTTCATAAACTACATTTCATTGACTTTCTAACGGTGTCAGTCCGTTTGAGTTACAACGGTTGGGTCACATATTCGTACCAACATGTATTTAGCGATATTTTTGTTTAAAATTACTAGCTTGCATCGCTTTTAACAATGAAACAAATGATTGTGGGACTTAATTGAACAAACGTTGGACTGTGACCTGATAAATGTGATAAATGAGACAATTGGACTCCAAGAAATAACATTCTTCTTAACTTGACGTGATTGCCAGAACTCAGCCATTACACTGGGCGCTGTTGTAGCGCTTCATTTAAAAATTTGGATAAATAAGTCATCATTTACTGTGGAACCAATCCTATCCGTTATCAAGCGCTGAAGAAATAGCGACAGTTTCAAAAACTACATTTCACTGACTTTGTAACGGTGTCAGTCCGTTTGAGTTTCAACGGTTGGGTCACATATTCGTACCAACATGTATTTAGCGATATTTTTCTGATATTACTAGGTTGCATCGCTTTTAACAATGAAACGATTGACTGTGGGACTAAATTGAACTGATTTTGAACTGTGACCTTATAAATGCTATAAGTAAGTCAACTGGACTCCAACAAATAACATTCTTCTTAATTTGACGTAATTGCCGGACTCAGCGATTGCACTGGGCGCTGTGGTAGCGCTTCATTTAAAAGTTTAAATAAATCAGTCATTTTTCCACTGTGGGACCAATCCTAGCCGTTATTGCGCGCTGAAGAAATAGCGACAGTTTCAAAAACTACATTTTATTGACTTTCTAACGGTGTCAGTCCGTTTGGGTTTCAACGGTGGCGTCACATATTCGTACCAGCATGTATTTAGCGATAATTTTTTGATATTACTAGGTTGCATCGCTTTTAACAATGAAACGATTGACTGTGGGACTTAATTGAACTAACTTTGGACTGTGACCTGATAAATGTGATAAATGAGACAATTGGACTCCAAGAAATAACATTCTTCTCAATTTGACATGATTGCCGGAACTCAGCGATTACACTGGGCGCTGTGGTAGCACTTCATTTAAAAACTTAGATTAATAAGTCATTATCGCGCGCTGAAGAATTGGCGGCAGTTTCAAAAACTACATTTCATTGACTTTCTAACGGTGTCAGTCCGCTTGAGTTGCGACGGTTTGGTCGCATACTCGTACCAACATGTATTTAGCGCTATTTTTCTAATACTACTAGGTTGCATTGCTTTTAACTATGAAACGATTGACTGTGGGACTTATTTGAACTAACTTTGGACTGTCACCTGATAAATGTGATAAAGGAGACAATTGGACTCCAAGAAATAACATTCTTCTTAATTTGACATGATTGCCGAAACTCAGCGATTGCACTGGGCGCTGTGGTAGCGCTTCATTTAAAAATTTAGATAAATAAGTCATGTTTTACTGTGGGACCAATCCTAGACGTTATCGCGCGCTGAAGAACTATCGACAGTTTCATAAACTACATTTTATTGACTTTCTAACGGTGTCAGTCCGTTTGAGTTACAACGGTTGGGTCACATATTCGTACCAACATGTATTTAGCGATATTTTTGTTTAAAATTACTAGCCTGCATCGCTTTTAACAATGAAACAAATGATTGTGGGACTTAATTGAACAAACTTTGGACTGTGACCTGATAAATGTGATAAATGAGACAATTGGACTCCAAGAAATAACATTCTTCTTAATTTGACGTGATTGCCAGAACTCAGCGATAACACTGGGCGCTGTTGTAGCGATTCATTTAAAAATTTGGATAAATAAGTCATCATTTACTGTGGAACCAATCCTATCCGTTATCGAGCGCTGAAGAAATAGCGACAGTTTCAAAAACTACATTTCATTGACTTTCTAACGGTGTCAGTCCGTTTCAGTTACAACGGTTTGGTCACCTATTCGTACCAACATGTCTTTAGCGTTATTTTTCTGATATTACTAAGTTGCATCGCTTTTAACTATGAAACGATTTACTGTGGGACTTAATTGAACTAACTTTGGACTGTGACCTAATAAATGTGATAAATGAGAAAATTAGACTCCAAGAAATAACATTCTTCTCAATTTGACATGATTGCCGGAACTCAGCGATTACACTGGGCGCTGTGGTAGCACTTCTTTAAACACTTAGATAAATAAGTCATTTTTTACTGTGGGACCAATCCCAGCCTTTATCGCGCGCTGAAGAAATAGCGACAGTTTCAAAAACTATATTTTATTGACTTTCTAATGGTGTCAGTCCGTTTGAGTTACAACGGTTGTGTCACATATTCGTACCAACATGTATTTAGCGATATTTTTTTTGATATTACTAGGTTGCATCGCTTTTAACAATGAAACGATTGACTGTTGGACTTAGTTGAACTAACTTTGGACTGTGACCTAATAAATGTGATAAATGAGAAAATTGGACTCCAAGAAATAACATTCTTCTCAATTTGACATGATTGCCGGAACTCAGCGATTACACTGGGCGCTGTGGTAGCACTTCATTTGAAAACTTAGATTAATAAGTCATTATCGCGCGCTGAAGAAATAGCGACAGTTTCAAAAACTACATTTCATTGACTTTCTAACGGTGTCAGTCCGTTTAAGTTACGACGGTTTGGTCGCATACTCGTACCAACATGTATTTAGCGCTATTTTTCTAATATTACTAGGTTGCATCGCTTTTAACTATGAAACGATTGACTGTGGGACTTATTTGAACAAACTTTGGACTGTCACCTGATAAATGTGATAAAGGAGACAATTGGACTCCAAGAAATAACATTCTTCTTAATTTGACATGATTGCCGAAACTCAGAGGTTACACTGGGCGCTGTGGTAGCGCTTCATTTAAAAATTTAGATAAATAAGTCATGCTTTACTGTGGGACCAATCCTAGACGTTATCGCGCGCTGAAGAACTATCGACAGTTTCATAAACTGCATTTCATTGACTTTCTAACGGTGTCAGTCCGTTTGAGTTACAACGGTTGGGTCACATATTCGTACCAACATGTATTTAGCGATATTTTTGTTTAAAATTACTAGCTTGCATCGCTTTTAACAATGAAACAAATGATTGTGGGACTTAATTGAACAAACTTTGGACTGTGACCTGATAAATGTGATAAATGAGACAATTGGACTCCAAGAAATAACATTCTTCTTAATTTGACGTGATTGCCAGAACTCAGCGATTACACTGGGCGCTGTTGTAGCGCGTCATTTAAAAATTTGGATAAATAAGTCATCATTTACTGTGGAACCAATCCTATCCGTTATCGAGCGCTGAAGAAATAGCGACAGTTTCAAAAACTACATTTCATTGACTTTCTAACGGTGTCAGTCCGTTTGAGTTACAACGGTTTGGTCACCTATTCGTACCAACATGTATTTAGCGTTATTTTTCTGATATTACTAAGTTGCATCGCTTTTAACTATGAAACGATTTACTGTGGGACTTAATTGAACTAACTTTGGACTGTGACCTAATAAATGTGATAAATGAGAAAATTAGACTCCAAGAAATAACATTCTTCTCAATTTGACATGATTGCCGGAACTCAGCGATTACACTGGGCGCTGTGGTAGCACTTCATTTGAAAACTTAGATTAATAAGTCATTATCGCGCTGAAGAAATAGCGACAGTTTCAAAAACTACATTTCATTGACTTTCTAACGGTGTCAGTCCGTTTAAGTTACGACGGCTTGGTCGCATACTCGTACCAACATGTATTTAGCGCTATTTTTCTAATATTACTAGGTTGCATCGCTTTTAACTATGAAACGATTGACTGTGGGACTTATTTGAACTAACTTTGGACTGTCACCTGATAACTGTGATAAAGGAGACAATTGGACTCCAAGAAATAACATTCTTCTTAATTTGACATGATTGCCGAAACTCAGAGATTACACTGGGCGCTGTGGTAGCACTTCATTTAAAAACTTAGATTAATAAGTCATTATCGCGCGCTAAAGAAATAGCGACAGTTTCAAAAACTACATTTCATTGACTTTCTAACGGTGTCAGTCCGTTTAAGTTACGACGGTTTGGTCGCATACTCGTACCAACATGTATTTAGCGCTATTTTTCTAATATTACTAGGTTGCATCGCTTTTAACTATGAAATGATTGACTGTGGGACTTATTTGAACTAACTTTGGACTGTCACCTGATAAATGTGATAAAGGAGACAACTGGACTCCAAGAAATAACATTCTTCTTAATTTGACGTGATTGCCAGAACTCAGCGATTACACTGGGCGCTGTTGTAGCGCGTCATTTAAAAATTTGGATAAATAAGTCATCATTTACTGTGGAACCAATCCTATCTGTTATCGAGCGGTGAAGAAATAACGACAGTTTCAAAAACTACATTTCATTGACTTTCTAACGGTGTCAGTCCGTTTGAGTTACAACGGTTTGGTCACCTATTCGTACCAACATGTATTTAGCGCTCTTTCTCTGATATTACTAAGTTGCATCGCTTTTAACTATGAAACGATTGACTGTGAGACTTAATTGAACTAACTTTGGACTGTGACCTAATAAATGTGATCAATGAGAAAATTGGACTCCAAGAAGTAACATTCTTCTCAATTTGACATGATTGCCGGAACTCAGCGATTACACTGGGCGCTGTGGTAGCACTTCTTTAAACACTTAGATTAATAAGTCATTTTTTACTGTGGGACCAATCCTAGCCGTTAGCGCGCGCTTAAAAAATAGAGACAGTTTCAAATACTACATTTCACTGACTTTGTAACGGTGTCAGTCCGTTTGAGTTTCAGCGGTTGGGTCACATATTCGTACCAACATGTATTTTGCGATATTTTTCTCATATTACTAAGTTAAATCGCTTTTAACAGTGAAACGATTGACTGTGGGACTTAGTTGAAATAACTTTGGACTGTGACCTAATAAATGTAATAAATGAGAAAATTGGACTCCAAGAAATAACATTCTTCTCAATTTGACATGATTGCCGGAACTCAACGATTACACTGGGCGCTGTGGTAGCACTTCATTTAAAAACTTAGATTAATAAGTCATTATCGCGCGCTGAAGAAATAGCGACAGTTTCAAAAACTACATTTCATTGACTTTCTAACGGTGTCAGTCCGTTTAAGTTACGACGGTTTGGTCGCATACTCGTACCAACATGTATTTAGCGCTATTTTTCTAATATTACTAGGTTGCATCGCTTTTAACTATGAAACGATTGACTGTGGGACTTATTTGAACTAACTTTGGACTGTCACCTGATAAATGTGATAAAGGAGACAATTGGACTCCAAGAAATAACATTCTTCTTAATTTGACATGATTGCCGAAACTCAGCGATTACACTGGGCGCTGTGGTAGCGCTTCACTTAAAAATTTAGATAAATAAGTCATGCTTTACTGTGGGACCAATCCTAGACGTTATCGCGCGCTGAAGAACTATCGACAGTTTCATAAACTACATTTCATTGACTTTCTAACGGTGTCAGTCCGTTTGAGTTACAACGGTTGGGTCACATATTCGTACCAACATGTATTTAGCGATATTTTTGTTTAAAATTACTAGCTTGCATCGCTTTTAACAATGAAACAAATGATTGTGGGACTTAATTGCACAAACTTTGGACTGTGACCTGATAAATGTGATAAATGAGAAAATTGGACTCCAAGAAATAACATTCTTCTTAATTTGACGTGATTGCCAGAACTCAGCGATTACACTGGGCGCTGTTGTAGCGCTTCATTTAAAAATTTGGAGAAATAAGTCATCATTTACTGTGGAACCAATCCTATCCGTTATCGAGCGCTGAAGAAATAGCGACAGTTTCAAAAACTACATTTCATTGACTTTCTAACGGTGTCAGTCCGTTTGAGTTACAACGGTTTGGTCACCTATTCGTACCAACATGTATTTAGCGCTATTTTTCTGATATTACTAAGTTGCATCGCTTTTAACTATGAAACGATTGACTGTGGGACTTATTTGAACTAACTTTGGACTGTGACCTAATAAATGTGATAAATGAGAAAATTAGACTCCAAGAAATAACATTCTTCTCAATTTGATATGATTGCCGGAACTCAGCGATTACACTGGGCGCTGTGGTAGCACTTCTTTAAACACTTAGATAAATAAGTCATTTTTTACTGTGGGACCAATCCCAGCCGTTATCCCGCGCTGAAGAAATAGCGACAGTTTCAAAAACTACATTTCATTGACTTTCTAACGGTGCCAGTCCGTTTGAGTTACAACGGTTGGGTCACATATTCGTACCAACATGTATTTAGCGATATTTTTTGATATTACTAGGTTGTATCGCTTTTAACAATGAAACGATTGACTGTGGGACTTAATTAAACTAACTGTGGACTGTGACCTAATAAATGTGATAAATGAGAAAATTGGACTCCAAGAAATAACATTCTTCTCAATTTGACATGATTGCCGGAACTCAGCGATTACACTGGGCGCTGTGGTAGCACTTCTTTAAACACTTAGATAAATAAGTCATTATCGCGCGCTGAAGAAATAGCGACAGTTTCAAAAACTACATTTCATTGACTTTCTAACGGTGTCAGTCCGTTTAAGTTACGACGGTTTGGTCGCATACTCGTACCAACATGTATTTAGCGCTATTTTTCTAATATTACTAGGTTGCATCGCTTTTAACTATGAAACGATTGACTGTGGGACTTATTTGAACTAACTTTGGACTGTCACCTGATAACTGTGATAAAGGAGACAATTGGACTCCAAGAAATAACATTCTTCTTAATTTGACATGATTGCCGAAACTCAGAGATTACACTGGGCGCTGTGGTAGCACTTCATTTAAAAACTTAGATTAATAAGTCATTATCGCGCGCTAAAGAAATAGCGACAGTTTCAAAAACTACATTTCATTGACTTTCTAACGGTGTCAGTCCGTTTAAGTTACGACGGTTTGGTCGCATACTCGTACCAACATGTATTTAGCGCTATTTTTCTAATATTACTAGGTTGCATCGCTTTTAACTATGAAATGATTGACTGTGGGACTTATTTGAACTAACTTTGGACTGTCACCTGATAAATGTGATAAAGGAGACAACTGGACTCCAAGAAATAACATTCTTCTTAATTTGACGTGATTGCCAGAACTCAGCGATTACACTGGGCGCTGTTGTAGCGCGTCATTTAAAAATTTGGATAAATAAGTCATCATTTACTGTGGAACCAATCCTATCTGTTATCGAGCGGTGAAGAAATAACGACAGTTTCAAAAACTACATTTCATTGACTTTCTAACGGTGTCAGTCCGTTTGAGTTACAACGGTTTGGTCACCTATTCGTACCAACATGTATTTAGCGCTCTTTCTCTGATATTACTAAGTTGCATCGCTTTTAACTATGAAACGATTGACTGTGGGACTTAATTGAACTAACTTTGGACTGTGACCTAATAAATGTGATCAATGAGAAAATTGGACTCCAAGAAGTAACATTCTTCTCAATTTGACATGATTGCCGGAACTCAGCGATTACACTGGGCGCTGTGGTAGCACTTCTTTAAACACTTAGATTAATAAGTCATTTTTTACTGTGGGACCAATCCTAGCCGTTAGCGCGCGCTTAAAAAATAGAGACAGTTTCAAATACTACATTTCACTGACTTTGTAACGGTGTCAGTCCGTTTGAGTTTCAGCGGTTGGGTCACATATTCGTACCAACATGTATTTTGCGATATTTTTCTCATATTACTAAGTTAAATCGCTTTTAACAGTGAAACGATTGACTGTGGGACTTAGTTGAAATAACTTTGGACTGTGACCTAATAAATGTAATAAATGAGAAAATTGGACTCCAAGAAATAACATTCTTCTCAATTTGACATGATTGCCGGAACTCAACGATTACACTGGGCGCTGTGGTAGCACTTCATTTAAAAACTTAGATTAATAAGTCATTATCGCGCGCTGAAGAAATAGCGACAGTTTCAAAAACTACATTTCATTGACTTTCTAACGGTGTCAGTCCGTTTAAGTTACGACGGTTTGGTCGCATACTCGTACCAACATGTATTTAGCGCTATTTTTCTAATATTACTAGGTTGCATCGCTTTTAACTATGAAACGATTGACTGTGGGACTTATTTGAACTAACTTTGGACTGTCACCTGATAAATGTGATAAAGGAGACAATTGGACTCCAAGAAATAACATTCTTCTTAATTTGACATGATTGCCGAAACTCAGCGATTACACTGGGCGCTGTGGTAGCGCTTCACTTAAAAATTTAGATAAATAAGTCATGCTTTACTGTGGGACCAATCCTAGACGTTATCGCGCGCTGAAGAACTATCGACAGTTTCATAAACTACATTTCATTGACTTTCTAACGGTGTCAGTCCGTTTGAGTTACAACGGTTGGGTCACATATTCGTACCAACATGTATTTAGCGATATTTTTGTTTAAAATTACTAGCTTGCATCGCTTTTAACAATGAAACAAATGATTGTGGGACTTAATTGCACAAACTTTGGACTGTGACCTGATAAATGTGATAAATGAGAAAATTGGACTCCAAGAAATAACATTCTTCTTAATTTGACGTGATTGCCAGAACTCAGCGATTACACTGGGCGCTGTTGTAGCGCTTCATTTAAAAATTTGGAGAAATAAGTCATCATTTACTGTGGAACCAATCCTATCCGTTATCGAGCGCTGAAGAAATAGCGACAGTTTCAAAAACTACATTTCATTGACTTTCTAACGGTGTCAGTCCGTTTGAGTTACAACGGTTTGGTCACCTATTCGTACCAACATGTATTTAGCGCTATTTTTCTGATATTACTAAGTTGCATCGCTTTTAACTATGAAACGATTGACTGTGGGACTTATTTGAACTAACTTTGGACTGTGACCTAATAAATGTGATAAATGAGAAAATTAGACTCCAAGAAATAACATTCTTCTCAATTTGATATGATTGCCGGAACTCAGCGATTACACTGGGCGCTGTGGTAGCACTTCTTTAAACACTTAGATAAATAAGTCATTTTTTACTGTGGGACCAATCCCAGCCGTTATCCCGCGCTGAAGAAATAGCGACAGTTTCAAAAACTACATTTCATTGACTTTCTAACGGTGCCAGTCCGTTTGAGTTACAACGGTTGGGTCACATATTCGTACCAACATGTATTTAGCGATATTTTTTGATATTACTAGGTTGTATCGCTTTTAACAATGAAACGATTGACTGTGGGACTTAATTAAACTAACTGTGGACTGTGACCTAATAAATGTGATAAATGAGAAAATTGGACTCCAAGAAATAACATTCTTCTCAATTTGACATGATTGCCGGAACTCAGCGATTACACTGGGCGCTGTGGTAGCACTTCTTTAAACACTTAGATAAATAAGTCATTATCGCGCGCTGAAGAAATAGCGACAGTTTCAAAAACTACATTTCATTGACTTTCTAACGGTGTCAGTCCGTTTAAGTTACGACGGTTTGGTCGCATACTCGTACCAACATGTATTTAGCGCTATTTTTCTAATATTACTAGGTTGCATCGCTTTTAACTATGAAACGATTGACTGTGGGACTTATTTGAACTAACTTTGGACTGTCATCTGATAAATGTGATAAAGGAGACAATTGGACTCCAAGAAATAACATTCTTCTTAATTTGACATGATTGCCGAAACTCAGCGATTACACTGGGCGCTGTGGTAGCGCTTCACTTAAAAATTTAGATAAATAAGTCATGCTTTACTGTGGGACCAATCCTAGACGTTATCGCGCGCTGAAGAACTATCGACAGTTTCATAAACTACATTTCATTGACTTTCTAACGGTGTCAGTCCGTTTGAGTTACAACGGTTGGGTCACATATTCGTACCAACATGTATTTAGCGATATTTTTGTTTAAAATTACTAGCTTGCATCGCTTTTAACAATGAAACAAATGATTGTGGGACTAAATTGCACAAACTTTGGACTGTGACCTGATAAATGTGATAAATGAGAAAATTGGACTCCAAGAAATAACATTCTTCTCAATTTGACATGATTGCCGGAACTCAGCGATTACACTGGGCGCTGTGGTAGCACTTCTTTAACACTTAGATAAATAAGTCATTTTTTACTGTGGGACCAATCCCAGCCGTTATCGCGCGCTGAAGAAATAGCGACAGTTTCAAAAACTACATTTCATTGACTTTCTAACGGTGCCAGTCCGTTTGAGTTACAACGGTTGGGTCACATATTCGTACCAACATGTATTTAGCGATATTTTTTGATATTACTAGGTTGTATCGCTTTTAACAATGAAACGATTGACTGTGGGACTTAATTGAACTAACTGTGGACTGTGACCTAATAAATGTGATAAATGAGAAAATTGGACTCCAAGAAATAACATTCTTCTCAATTTGACATGATTGCCGGAACTCAGCGATTACACTGGGCGCTGTGGTAGCACTTCTTTAAACACTTAGATAAATAAGTCATTTTTTACTGTGGGACCAATCCCAGCCGTTATCGCGCGCTGAAGAAATAGCGACAGTTTGAAAAACTACACTTCATTGACTTTCTAACGCTGCCAGTCCGTTTGAGTTACAACGGTTGGGTCACATATTCGTACCAACATGTATTTAGCGATATTTTTTGATATTACTAGGTTGTATCGCTTTTAACAATGAAACGATTGACTGTGGGACTTAATTGAACTAACTGTGGACTGTGACCTAATAAATGTGATAAATGAGAAAATTGGACTCCAAGAAATAACATTCTTCTCAAATTGACATGATTGCCGGAACTCAGCGATTACACTGGGCGCTGTGGTAGCACTTCTTTAAACACTTGATTAATCAGTCATTTTTTACTGTGGGACCAATCCTAGCCGTTAGCGCGCGCTTAAGAAATAGAGACAGTTTCAAATACTACATTTCACTGACTTTGTAACGGTGTCAGTCCGTTTAAGTTTCAACGGTTGGGTCACATACTCGTACCAACATGTATTTAGCGATATTTTTCTCATATTACTAAGTTACATCGCTTTTAACAGTGAAACGATTGACTGTGGGACTAAATTGAACTGATTTTAAACTGTGACCTTATAAATGCTATAAGTGAGTCAACTGGACTCCAACAAATAAAATTCTTCTTAATTTGACGTAATTGCCGGACTCAGCGATTGCACTGGGCGCTGTTGTAGCGCGTCATTTAAAAATTTGGATAAATAAGTCATCATTTACTGTGGAACCAATCCTATCCGTTATCGAGCGCTGAAGAAATAGCGACAGTTTCAAAAACTAAGAAAATTGGACTCCAAGAAAGAACATTCTTCTTAATTTGACATGATTGCCGAAACTCAGCGATTACACTGGGCGCTGTGGTAGCGCTTCACTTAAAAATTTAGATAAATAAGTCATGCTTTACTGTGGGACCAATCCTAGACGTTATCGCGCGCTGAAGAAATAGCGACAGTTTCAAAAACTACATTTCATTGACTTTCTAACGGTGTCAGTCCGTTTAAGTTACGACGGTTTGGTCGCATACTCGTACCAACATGTATTTAGCGATATTTTTGTTTAAAATTACTAGCTTGCATCGCTTTTAACAATGAAACAAATGATTGTGGGACTAAATTGCACAAACTTTGGACTGTGACCTGATAAATGTGATAAATGAGAAAATTGGACTCCAAGAAATAACATTCTTCTTAATTTGACGTGATTGCCAGAACTCAGCGATTACACTGGGCGCTGTTGTAGCGCTTCATTTAAAAATTTGGAGAAATAAGTCATCATTTACTGTGGAACCAATCCTATCCGTTATCGAGCGCTGAAGAAATAGCGACAGTTTCAAAAACTACATTTCATTGACTTTCTAACGGTGTCAGTCCGTTTGAGTTACAACGGTTTGGTCACCTATTCGTACCAACATGTATTTAGCGCTATTTTTCTGATATTACTAAGTTGCATCGCTTTTAACTATGAAACGATTGACTGTGGGACTTAATTGAACTAACTTTGGACTGTGACCTAATAAATGTGATAAATGAGAAAATTAGACTCCAAGAAATAACATTCTTCTCAATTTGACATGATTGCCGGAACTCAGCGATTACACTGGGCGCTGTGGTAGCACTTCTTTAAACACTTAGATAAATAAGTCATTTTTTACTGTGGGACCAATCCCAGCCGTTATCGAGCGCTGAAGAAATAGCGACAGTTTCAAAAACTACATTTCATTGACTTTCTAACGGTGCCAGTCCGTTTGAGTTACAACGGTTGGGTCACATATTCGTACCAACATGTATTTAGCGATATTTTTTGATATTACTAGGTTGTATCGCTTTTAACAATGAAACGAATGACTGTGGGACTTAATTGAACTAACTGTGGACTGTGACCTAATAAATGTGATAAATGAGAAAATTGGACTCCAAGAAATAACATTCTTCTCAATTTGACATGATTGCCGGAACTCAGCGATTACACTGGGCGCTGTGGTAGCACTTCTTTAAACACTTGATTAATCAGTCATTTTTTACTGTGGGACCAATCCTAGCCGTTAGCGCGCGCTTAAGAAATAGAGACAGTTTCAAATACTACATTTCACTGACTTTGTAACGGTGTCAGTCCGTTTAAGTTTCAACGGTTGGGTCACATATTCGTACCAACATGTATTTAGCGATATTTTTCTCATATTACTAAGTTACATCGCTTTTAACAGTGAAACGATTGACTGTGGGACTAAATTGAACTGATTTTGAACTGTGACCTTATAAATGCTATAAGTGAGTCAACTGGACTCCAACAAATAAAATTCTTCTTAATTTGACGTAATTGCCGGACTCAGCGATTGCACTGGGCGCTGTTGTAGCGCGTCATTTAAAAATTTGGATAAATAAGTCATCATTTACTGTGGAACCAATCCTATCCGTTATCGAGCGCTGAAGAAATAGCGACAGTTTCAAAAACTACATTTCATTGACTTTCTAACGGTGCCAGTCCGTTTCAGTTACAACGGTTGGGTCACATATTCGTACCAACATGTATTTAGCGATATTTTTTGATATTACTAGGTTGTATCGCTTTTAACAATGAAACGATTGACTGTGGGACTTAATTGAACTAACTGTGGACTGTGACCTAATAAATGTGATAAATGAGAAAATTGGACTCCAAGAAAGAACATTCTTCTTAATTTGACATGATTGCCGAAACTCAGCGATTACACTGGGCGCTGTGGTAGCGCTTCACTTAAAAATTTAGATAAATAAGTCATGCTTTACTGTGGGACCAATCCTAGACGTTATCGCGCGCTGAAGAAATAGCGACAGTTTCAAAAACTACATTTCATTGACTTTCTAACGGTGTCAGTCCGTTTAAGTTACGACGGTTTGGTCGCATACTCGTACCAACATGTATTTAGCGCTATTTTTCTAATATTACTAGGTTGCATCGCTTTTAACTATGAAACGATTGACTGTGGGACTTATTTGAACTAACTTTGGACTGTCACCTAATAAATGTGATAAAGGAGACAATTGGACTCCAAGAAATAACATTCTTCTTAATTTGACATGATTGCCGAAACTCAGAGATTACACTGGGCGCTGTGGTAGCGCTTCATTTAAAAATTTAGATAAATAAGTCATGTTTTACTGTGGGACCAATCCTAGACGTTATCGCGCGCTGAAGAACTATCGACAGTTTCATAAACTACATTTCATTGACTTTCTAACGGTGTCAGTCCGTTTGAGTTACAACGGTTGGGTCACATATTCGTACCAACATGTATTTAGCGATATTTTTGTTTAAAATTACTAGCTTGCATCGCTTTTAACAATGAAACAAATGATTGTGGGACTTAATTGAACAAACTTTGGACTGTGACCTGATAAATGTGATAAATGAGACAATTGGACTCCAAGAAATAACAATCTTCTTAATTTGACATGATTGCCAGAACTCAGCGATTACACTGGGCGCTGTTGTAGCGCGTCATTTAAAAATTTGGATAAATAAGTCATCATTTTCTGTGGAACCAATCCTATCCGTTATCGAGCGCTGAAGAAATAGCGACAGTTTCAAAAACTACATTTCATTGACTTTCTAACGGTGTCAGTCCGTTTGAGTTACAACGGTTTGGTCACCTATTCGTACCAACATGTATTTAGCGTTATTTTTCTGATATTACTAAGTTGCATCGCTTTTAACTATGAAACGATTTACTGTGGGACTTAATTGAACTAACTTTGGACTGTGACCTAATAAATGTGATAAATGAGAAAATTAGACTCCAAGAAATAACATTCTTCCCAATTTGACATGATTGCCGGAACTCAGCGATTACACTGGGCACTGTGGTAGCACTTCATTTGAAAACTTAGATTAATAATTCATTATCGCGCGCTGAAGAAATAGCGACAGTTTCAAAAACTACATTTCATTGACTTTCTAACGGTTTCAGTCCGTTTAAGTTACGACGGTTTGGTCGCATACTCGTACCAACATGCATTTAGCGCTATTTTTCTAATATTACTAGGTTGCATCGCTTTTAACTATGAAACGATTGACTGTGGGACTTATTTGAACTAACTTTGGACTGTCACCTGATAACTGTGATAAAGGAGACAATTGGACTCCAAGAAATAACATTCTTCTTAATTTGACATGATTGCCGAAACTCAGAGATTACACTGGGTGCTGTGGTAGCACTTCATTTAAAAACTTAGATTAATAAGTCATTATCGCGCGCTGAAGAAATAGCGACAGTTTCAAAAACTACATTTCATTGACTTTCTAACGGTGTCAGTCCGTTTAAGTTACGACGGTTTGGTCGCATACTCGTACCAACATGTATTTAGCGCTATTTTTCTAATATTACTAGGTTGCATCGCTTTTAACAATGAAACAAATGATTGTGGGACTTAATTGAACAAACTTTGGACTGTGACCTGATAAATGTGATAAATGAGAAAATTGGACTCCAAGAAATAACATTCTTCTTAATTTGACGTGATTGCCAGAACTCAGCGATTACACTGGGCGCTGTTGTAGCGCTTCATTTAAAAATTTGGAGAAATAAGTCATCATTTACTGTGGAACCAATCCTATCCGTTATCGAGCGCTGAAGAAATAGCGACAGTTTCAAAAACTACATTTCATTGACTTTCTAACGGTGTCAGTCCGTTTGTGTTACAACGGTTTGGTCACCTATTCGTACCAACATGTATTTAGCGCTATTTTTCTGATATTACTAAGTTGCATCGCTTTTAACTATGAAACGATTGACTGTGGGACTTAATTGAACTAACTTTGGACTGTGACCTAATAAATGTGATAAATGAGAAAATTAGACTCCAAGAAATAACATTCTTCTCAATTTGACATGATTGCCGGAACTCAGCGATTACACTGGGCGCTGTGGTAGCACTTCTTTAAACACTTAGATAAATAAGTCATTTTTTACTGTGGGACCAATCCCAGCCGTTATCGAGCGCTGAAGAAATAGCGACAGTTTCAAAAACTACATTTCATTGACTTTGTAACGGTGCCAGTCCGTTTGAGTTACAACGGTTTGGTCACATATTCGTACCAACATGTATTTAGCGATATTTTTTGATATTACTAGGTTGTATCGCTTTTAACAATGAAACGATTGACTGTGGGACTTAATTGAACTAACTGTGGACTGTGACCTAATAAATGTGATAAATGAGAAAATTGGACTCCAAGAAATAACATTCTTCTCAATTTGACATGATTGCCGGAACTCAGCGATTACACTGGGCGCTGTGGTAGCACTTCTTTAAACACTTAGATAAATAAGTCATTTTTTACTGTGGGACCAATCCCAGCCGTTATCGCGCGCTGAAGAAATAGCGACAGTTTCAAAAACTACATTTCATTGACTTTCTAACGGTGCCAGTCCGTTTGAGTTACAACGGTTGGGTCACATATTCGTACCAACATGTACTTAGCGATATTTTTTGATATTACTAGGTTGTATCGCTTTTAACAATGAAACGATTGACTGTGGGACTTAATTGAACTAACTGTGGACTGTGACCTAATAAATGTGATCAATGAGAAAATTGGACTCCAAGAAATAACATTCTTCTCAATTTGACATGATTGCCGGAACTCAGCGATTACACTGGGCGCTGTGGTAGCACTTCTTCAAACACTTGATTAATCAGTCATTTTTTACTGTGGGACCAATCCTAGCCGTTAGCGCGCGCTTAAGAAATAGAGACAGTTTCAAATACTACATTTCACTGACTTTGTAACGGTGTCAGTCCGTTTAAATTTCAACGGTTGGGTCACATACTCGTACTAACATGTATTTAGCGATATTTTTCTCATATTACTAAGTTACATCGCTTTTAACAGTGAAACGATTGACTGTGGGACTAAATTGAACTGATTTTGAACTGTGACCTTATAAATGCTATAAGTGAGTCAACTGGACTCCAACAAATAAAATTCTTCTTAATTTGACGTAATTGCCGGACTCAGCGATTGCACTGGGCGCTGTGGTAGCGCTTCATTTAAAAGTTTAAATAAATCAGTCATTTTTTACTGTGGGACCAATCCTAGCCGTTATTGCGCGCTGAAGAAATAGCGACAGTTTCAAAAACTACATTTTATTGACTTTCTAACGGTGTCAGTCCGTTTGAGTTTCAACGCTGGCGTCACATATTCGTACCAACATGTATTTAGCGATATTTTTTTTGATATTACTAGGTTGCATCGCTTTTAACAATGAAACGCTTGACTGTGGTACTTATTTGAACTAACTTTAGACTGTGACCTAATAAATGTGATAAATGAGAAAATTGGACTCCAAGAAATAACATTCTTCTCAATTTGACATGATTGCCGGACCTCAGCGATTTCACTGGGCGCTGTGGTACCACTTCATTTAAAAACTTAGATTAATAAGTCATTATCGCGCGCTGAAGAAATAGCGACAGTTTCAAAACTACATTTTATTGATTTTTCTAATGGTGTCAGTCCGTTTGAGTTACAACGGTTGGGTCACATATTCGTACCAACATGTACTTTGCGATACTTTTCTCATATTACTAGGTTGCATCGCTTTTAACAATGAAAGGATTGACTGTGGTACTTATTTGAACTAACTTTGGACTGTGACCTAATAAATGTGATAAATGAGGAAATTGGACTCCAAGAAATAACATTCTTCTCAATTTGACATGATTGCCGGAACTCAGGGATTACACTGGGCGCTGTGGTACCACTGCATTTAAAAACTTAGATTAATAAGTCATTTTTTACTGTGGGACCAATCCCAGCCGTTATCGCGCGCTGAAGAAATAGCGACAGTTTCAAAAACTACATTTTATTGATTTTCTAATGGTGGTAGTCCGTTTGAGTTACAACGGTTGTGTCACATTTTCGTACCAACATGTATTTAGCGACATTTTTTTTGATATTACTAGGTTGCATCGCTTTTAACAATGAAACGATTGACTGTGGGACTTAGTTGAACTAACTTTGGACTGTGACCAAGTAAATGTGATAAATGAGAAAATTGGACTCCAAGAAATAACAATCTTCTCAATTTGACATGATTGCCGGAACTCAGCGATTACACTGGGCGCTGTGGTAGCACTTCATTTAAAAACTTAGATTAATAAGTCATTATCGCGCGCTGAAGAAATAGCGGCAGTTTCAAAAACTACGTTTCATTGACTTTCTAACGGTGTCAGTCCGCTTGAGTTGCGACCGTTTGGTCGCATACTCGTACCAACATGTATTTAGCGCTATTTTTCTAATACTACTAGGTTGCATCGCTTTTAAATATGAAACGATTGACTGTGGGACTTATTTGAACTAACTTTGGACTGTGACCTGATAAATGTGATAAAGGAGACATTTGGACTCCAAGAAATAACATTCTTCTTAATTTGACATGATTGCCGAAACTCAGCGATTACACTGGGCGCTGTGGTAGCGCTTCATTTAAAAATTTAGATAAATAAGTCATGCTTTACTGTGGGACCAATCCTAGACGTTATCGCGCGCTGAAGAACTATCAACAGTTTCATAAACTACATTTCATTGACTTTCTAACGGTGTCAGTCCGTTTGAGTTACAACGGTTGGGTCACATATTCGTACCAACATGTATTTAGCGATATTTTTTTTGATATTACTAGGTTGCATCGCTTTTAACAATGAAACGATTGACTGTGGGACTTAGTTGAACTAACTTTGGACTGTGACCTAATAAATGTGATAAATGAGAAAATTGGACTCCAAGTAATAACATTCTTCTCAATTTGACATGATTGCCGGAACTCAGCGATTACACTGGGCGCTGTGGTAGCACTTCATTTAAAAACTTAGATTAATAAGTCATTATCGCGCGCTGAAGAAATAGCGACAGTTTCAAAAACTACATTTCATTGACTTTCTAACGGTGTCAGTCCGTTTAATTACGACGGTTTGGTCGCATACTCGTACCAACATGTATTTAGCGCTATTTTTCTAATATTACTAGGTTGCATCGCTTTTAACTATGAAACGATTGACTGTGGGACTTATTTGAACTAACTTTGGACTGTCACCTGATAAATGTGATAAAGGAGACAATTGGACTCCAAGAAATAACATTCTTCTTAATTTGACATGATTGCCGAAACTCAGCGATTACACTGGGCGCTGTGGTAGCGCTTCATTTAAAAATTTAGATAAATAAGTCATCATTTACTATGGAACCAGTCCTATCCGTTAGCGAGCGCTGAAGAAATACCGACAGTTTCAAAAACTACATTTTATTGACTTTCTAACGGTGTCAGTCCGATTGAGTTACAACGATTTGGTCACCTATTCGTACCAACATGTATTTAGCGCTATTTTTCTGATATTACTAAGTTGCATCGCTTTTAACTATGAAACGATTGACTGTGAGACTTAATTGAACTAACTTTGGACTGTGACCTAATAAATGTGATAAATGAGACAATTGGACTCCAAGAAATAACATTCTTCTCAATTTGACATGATTGCGGAACTCAGCGATTACACTGGGCGCTGTGGTAGCACTTCTTTAAACACTTAGATTAATAAGTCATTTTTTACTGTGGGACCAATCCTAGCCGTTAGCGCGCGCTTAAGAAATAGAGACAGTTTCAAATACTACATTTCACTGACTTTGTAACGGTGTCAGTCCGTTTGAGTTTCAACGGTTGGGTCACATATTCGTACCAACATGTATTTAGCGATATTTTTCTCATATTAATAAGTTACATCGCTTTTAACAGTGAAACGATTGACTGTGGGACTAAATTGAACTGATTTTGAACTGTGACCTTATAAATGCTATAAGTGAGTCAACTGGACTCCAAGAAATAACATTCTTCTTAATTTGACGTAATTGCCGGACTCAGCGATTGCACTGGGCGCTGTGGTAGCGCTTTATTTAAAAGTTTAAATAAATCAGTTATTTTTTACTGTGGGACCAATCCTAGCCGTTATTGCGCGCTGAAGAAATAGCGACAGTTTCAAAAACTACATTTTATTGACTTTCTAACGGTGTCAGTCCGTTTGAGTTTCAACGCTGGCGTCACATATTCGTACCAACATGTATTTAGCGATATTTTTTTTGATATTACTAGGTTGCATCGCTTTTAACAATGAAACGCTTGACTGTGGTACTTATTTGAACTAACTTTAGACTGTGACCTAATAAATGTGATAAATGAGAAAATTGGACTCCAAGAAATAACATTCTTCTCAATTTGACATGATTGCCGGAACTCAGGGATTACACTGGGCGCTGTGGTACCACTTCATTTAAAAACTTAGATTAATAAGTCATTTTTTACTGTGGGACCAATCCCAGCCGTTATCGCGCGCTGAAGAAATAGCGACAGTTTCAAAAACCACATTTTATTGATTTTTCTAATGGTGTCAGTCCGTTTGAGTTACAACGGTTGTGTCACAAATTTGTACCAACATGTATTTAGCGATATTTTTTTTGATATTACTAGGTTGCATCGCTTTTAACAATGAAACGATTGACTGTGGGACTTAGTTGAACTAACTTTGGACTGTGACCTAATAAATGTGATAAATGAGAAAATTGGACTCCAAGAAATAACATTCTTCTCAATTTGACATGATTGCCGGACCTCAGCGATTACACTGGGCGCTGTGGTAGCACTTCATTTAAGAACTTAGATTAATAAGTCATTATCGCGCGCTGAAGAAATAGCGACAGTTTCAAAACTACATTTCATTGCCTTTCTAACGGTGTCAGTCCGTTTGAGTTACAACGGTTGGGTCACATATTCGTACCAACATGTACTTTGCGATATTTTTCTCATATTACTAGGTTGCATCGCTTTTAACAATGAAAGGATTGACTGTGGTACTCATTTGAACTAACTTTGGACTGTGACCTAATAAATGTGATAAATGAGAAAATTGGACTCCAAGAAATAACATTCTTCTCAATTTGACATGATTGCCGGAACTCAGCGATTACACTGGGCGCTGTGGTAGCACTTCATTTAAAAACTTAGATAAAAAATAAAATGTAGTTTTTGAAACTGTCGCTATTTCTTCAGCGCGCAATAACGGCTACGATTGGCCCACAGTAAAAAAATGACTGATCTATTTAAACTTTTAAATGAAGCGCTTCCACAGCGCCCAGTGCAATCGCTGAGTCCGGCAATTACGTCAAATTAAGAAGAATGTTATTTGTTGGAGTCCAGTTGACTCACTTATAGCATTTATAAGGTCACAGTTCAAAATCAGTTCAATTTAGTCCCACAGTCAATCGTTTCACTGTTAAAAGCGATGTAACTTAGTAATATGAGACAAATATCGCCAAATACATGTTGGTACGAATATGTAACCCAACCGTTGAAACTCAAACGGACTGACACCGTTACAAAGTCAGTGAAATGTAGTATTTGAAACTGTCTCTATTTCTTAAGCGCGCGCTAACGGCTAGGATTGGTCCCACAGTAAAAAATGACTTATTAATCTAAGTGTTTAAAGAAGTGCTACCACAGCGCCCAGTGTAATCGCTGAGTTCCGGCAATCATGTCAAATTAAGAAGAATGTTATTTGTTGGAGTCCAGTTGACTCACTTATAGCATTTATAAGGTCACAGTTCAAAATCAGTTCAATTTAGTCCCACAGTCAATCGTTTCACTGTTAAAAGCGATGTAACTTAGTAATATGAGAAAAATATCGCCAAATACATGTTGGTACGAATATGTGACCCAACCGTTGAAACTCAAACGGACTGACACCGTTACAAAGTCAGTGAAATGTAGTATTTGAAACTGTCTCTATTTCTTAAGCGCGCGCTAACGGCTAGGATTGGTCCCACAGTAAAAAATGACTTATTAATCTAAGTGTTTAAAGAAGTGCTACCACAGCGCCCAGTGTAATCGCTGAGTTCCGGCAATCATGTCAAATTGAGAAGAATGTTATTTCTTGGAGTCCAATTTTCTCATTTATCACATTTATTAGGTCACAGTCCAAAGTTAGTTCAATTAAGTCTCACAGTCAATCGTTTCATAGTTAAAAGCGATGCAACTTAGTAATATCAGAAAAATAGCGCTAAATACATGTTGGTACGAATAGGTGACCAAACCGTTGTAACTCAAACGGACTAACACCGTTAGAAAGTCAATGAAATGTAGTTTTTGAAACTGTCGCTATTTCTTCAGCGCTCGATAACGGATAGGATTGGTTCCACAGTAAATGATGACTTATTTATCCAAATTTTTAAATGAAGCGCTACAACAGCGCCCAGTGTAATCGCTGAGTTCTGGCAATCACGTCAAATTAAGAAGAATGTTATTTCTTGGAGTCCAATTTTCTCATTTATCACATTTATCAGGTCACAGCCCAAAGTTTGCTTAATTAAGTCCCACAATCATTTGTTTCATTGTTAAAAGCGATGCAAGCTAGTATTTTTAAACAAAAATATCGCTAAATACATGTTGGTACGAATATGTGACACAACCGTTGTAATTCAAACGGACTGACACCATTAGAAAGTCAATAAAATGTGGTTTTTGAAACTGTCGCTATTTCTTCAGCGCGCGATAACAGCTGGGATTGGTCCCACATTAAAAAATGACTTAATAATCTAAGTTTTTAAATGAAGTGGTACCACAGCGCCCAGTGTAATCCCTGAGTTCCGGCAATCATGTCAAATTGAGAAGAATGTTATTTCTTGGAGTCCAATTTTCTCATTTATCACATTTATTAGGTCACAGTCCTAAGTTAGTTCTAATAAGTACCACAGTCAAGCGTTTCATTGTTAAAAGCGATGCAACCTAGTAATATCAAAAAAATATCGCTAAATACATGTTGGTACGAATATGTGACGCCAGCGTTGAAACTCAAACGGACTGACACCGTTAGAAAGTCAATAAAATGTAATTTTTGAAACTGTCGCTATTTCTTCAGCGCGCAATAACGGCTAGGATTGGTCCCACAGTAAAAAATGACAGATTTATTTAAACTTTTAAATGAAGCGCTACCACAGCGCCCAGTGCAATCGCTGAGTCCGGCAATTACGTCAAATTAGGAAGAATGTTATTTGTTGGAGTCCAGTTCGCTCACTTATAGCATTTATAAGGTCACAGTCCAAAATCAGTTCAATTTAGTCCCACAGTCAATCGTTTCACTGTTAAAAGCGATGCAACCTAGTAATATGAGAAAAATATCGCTAAGTACATGTTGGTACGAATATGTGACCCAACCGTTGTAACTCAAACGGACTGACACCGTTAGAAAGGCAATGAAATGTAGTTTTTGAAACTGTCGCTATTTCTTCAGCGCGCGATAATGACTTATTAATCTAAGTTTTTAAATGAAGTGCTACCACAGCGCCAAGTGTATTCGCTGAGTTCCGGCAATCATGTCAAATTGAGAAGAATGTTATTTCTTGGAGTCCAATCTTCTCATTTATCACATTTATTAGGTCACAGTCCACAGTTAGTTCAATTAAGTCCCACAGTCAATCGTTTCATTGAAAAAAGCGATACAACCTAGTAATATCAAAAAATATCGCTAAATACATGTTGGTACGAATATGTGACCCAACCGTTGTAACTCAAACGGACTGGCACCGTTAGAAAGTCAATGAAATGTAGTTTATCAAACTGTCGATAGTTCTTCAGCGCGCGATAACGTCTAGGATTGGTCCCAGAGTAAAGCATGACTTATTTATCTAAATTTTTAAATGAAGCGCTACCACAGCGCCCAGTGTAATCGCTGAGTTTCGGCAATCATGTCAAATTGAGAAGAATGTTATTTCTTGGAGTCCAATTTTCTCATTTATCACATTTATTTAGTCACAGTCCAAAGTTAGTTCAACTAAGTCCCACAGTCAATCGTTTCATTGTTAAAAGCGATGCAACCTAGTAATATCAAAAAAAATATCGCTAAATACATGTTGGTACGAATATGTGACACAACCGTTGTAACTCAAACGCACTGACACCATTAGAAAGTCAATAAAATGTAGTTTTTGAAACTGTCGCTATTTCTTCAGCGCGCGATAACGGCTGGGATTGGTCCCACAGTAAAAAATGACTTATTAATCTAAGTTTTTAAATGAAGTGGTACCACAGCGCCCAGTGTAATCCCTGATTTCCGGCAATCATGTCAAATTGAGAAGAATGTTATTTCTTGGAGTCCAATTTTCTCATTTATCACATTTATTAGGTCACAGTCTAAAGTTAGTTCAAATAAGTACCACAGTCAAGCGTTTCATTGTTAAAAGCGATGCAACCTAGTAATATCAAAAAATATCGCTAAATACATGTTGGTACGAATATGTGACCCAACCGTTGTAACTCAAACGGACTGGCACCGTTAGAAAGTCAATGAAATGTAGTTTATGAAACTGTCGATATTTCTTCAGCGCGCGATAACGGCTAGGATTGGTCTCACAGTGAAGAATGACTTATTTATCTAAATTTTTAAATGAAGCGATACCTCAGCGCCCAGTGTAATCGCTGAGTTCCGGCAATCCCGACAAATTAAGAAGAATGTTATTTGTTGGAGTCCAGTTGACTCACTTATAGCATTTATAAGGTCACAGTTCAAAAGCAGTTCAATTTAGTCCCACAGTCAATCGTTTCACTGTTAAAAGCGATGTAACTTAGTAATATGAGAAAAGTATCGCTAAATACATGTTGGTACGAATATGTGACCCAACCGTTGAAACTCAAACGGACTGACACAGTTAAAAAGTCAGTGAAATGTAGTATTTGAAACTGTCTCTATTTCTTAAGCGCGCGCTAACGGCTAGGATTGGTCCCACAGTAAAAAATGACTTATTAATCTAAGTGTTTAAAGAAGTGCTACCACAGCGCCCAGTGTAATCGCTGAGTTCCGGCAATCATGTCAAATTGAGAAGAATGTTATTTCTTGGAGTCCAATTTTCTCATTTATCACATTTATTAGGTCACAGTCCAAAGTTAGTTCAATTAAATCTCACAGTCAATCGTTTCATAGTTAAAAGCGATGCAACTTAGTAATATCAGAAAAATAGCGCTAAATACATGTTGGTACGAATAGGTGACCAAACCGTTGTAACTCAAACGGACTGACACCGTTAGAAAGTCAATGAAATGTAGTTTTTGAAACTGTCGCTATTTCTTCAGCGCTCGATAACGGATAGGATTGGTTCCACAGTAAATGATGACTTATTTATCCAAATTTTTAAATGAAGCGCTACAACAGCGCCCAGTGTAATCGCTGAGTTCTGGCAATCACGTCAAATTAAGAAGAATGTTATTTCTTGGAATCCAATTGTCTCATTTATCACATTTATCAGGTCACAGTTCAAAAGCAGTTCAATTTAGTCCCACAGTCAATCGTTTCACTGTTAAAAGCGATGTAACTTAGTAATATGAGAAAAGTATCGCTAAATACATGTTGGTACGAATATGTGACCCAACCGTTGAAACTCAAACGGACTGACACAGTTAAAAAGTCAGTGAAATGTAGTATTTGAAACTGTCTCTATTTCTTAAGCGCGCGCTAACGGCTAGGATTGGTCCCACAGTAAAAAATGACTTATTAATCTAAGTGTTTAAAGAAGTGCTACCACAGCGCCCAGTGTAATCGCTGAGTTCCGGCAATCATGTCAAATTGAGAAGAATGTTATTTCTTGGAGTCCAATTTTCTTATTTATCACATTTATTAGGTCACAGTCCAAAGTTAGTTCAATTAAATCTCACAGTCAATCGTTTCATAGTTAAAAGCGATGCAACTTAGTAATATCAGAAAAATAGCGCTAAATACATGTTGGTACGAATAGGTGACCAAACCGTTGTAACTCAAACGGACTGACACCGTTAGAAAGTCAATGAAATGTAGTTTTTGAAACTGTCGCTATTTCTTCAGCGCTCGATAACGGATAGGATTGGTTCCACAGTAAATGATGACTTATTTATCCAAATTTTTAAATGAAGCGCTACAACAGCGCCCAGTGTAATCGCTGAGTTCTGGCAATCACGTCAAATTAAGAAGAATGTTATTTCTTGGAATCCAATTGTCTCATTTATCACATTTATCAGGTCACAGTCCAAAGTTTGTTCAATTAAGTCCCACAATCATTTGTTTCATTGTTAAAAGCGATGCAAGCTAGTAATTTTAAACAAAAATATCGCTAAATACATGTTGGTACGAATATGTGACCCAACCGTTTTAACTCAAACGGACTGACACCGTTAGAAAGTCAATGAAATGTAGTTTTTGAAACTGTCGATAGTTCTTCAGCGCGCGATAACGTCTAGGATTGGTCCCACAGTAAAGCATGACTTATTAATCTAAATTTTTAAATGAAGCGCTACCACAGCGCCCAGTGTAATCGCTGAGTTTCGGCAATCATGTCAAATTGAGAAGAATGTTATTTCTTGGAGTCCAATTTTCTCATTTATCACATTTATTTGGTCACAGTCCAAAATCAGTTCAATTTAGTCCCACAGTTAATCGTTTCACTGTTAAAAGCGATGCAACCTAGTAATATGAGAAAAATATCGCTAAGTACATGTTGGTACGAATATGTGACCCAACCGTTGTAACTCAAACGGACTGACACCGTTAGAAAGGCAATGAAATGTAGTTTTTGAAACTGTCGCTATTTCTACAGCGCGCGATAATGACTTATTAATCTAAGTTTTTAAATGAAGTGCTACCACAGCGCCAAGTGTATTCGCTGAGTTCCGGCAATCATGTCAAATTGAGAAGAATGTTATTTCTTGGAGTCCAATTTTCTCATTTATCACATTTACTAGGTCACAGTCAAAAGTTAGTTCAATTAAGTCTCACAGTCAATCGTTTCATAGTTAAAAGCGATGCAAGCTAGTAATTTTAAACAAAAATATCGCTAAATACATGTTGGTACGAATATGTGACCCAACCGTTGTAACTCAAACGGACTGACACCGTTAGAAAGTCAATGAAATGTAGTTTATGAAACTGTCGATAGTTCTTCAGCGCGCGATAACGTCTAGGATTGGTCCCACAGTAAAGCATGACTTATTTATCTAAATTTTTAAATGAAGCGCTACCACAGCGCCCAGTCTAATCGCTGAGTTTCGGCAATCATGTCAAATTGAGAAGAATGTTATTTCTTGGAGTCCAATTTTCTCATTTGTCACATTTATTTGGTCGCAGTCCAAAGTTAGTTCAACTAAGTCCCACAGTCAATCGTTTCATTGTTAAAAGCGATGCAACCTAGTAATATCAAAAAAAATATCGCTAAATACATGTTGGTACGAATATGTGACCCAACCGTTGTAACTCAAACGGACTGACACCGTTAGAAAGGCAATGAAATGTAGTTTTTGAAACTGTCGCTATTTCTTCAGCGCGCGATAATGACTTATTAATCTAAGTTTTTAAATGAAGTGCTACCACAGCGCCAAGTGTATTCGCTGAGTTCCGGCAATCATGTCAAATTGAGAAGAATGTTATTTCTTGGAGTCCAATCTTCTCATTTATCACATTTATTAGGTCACAGTCCACAGTTAGTTCAATTAAGTCCCACAGTCAATCGTTTCATTGTTAAAAGCGATACAACCTAGTAATATCAAAAAATATCGCTAAATACATGTTGGTACGAATATGTGACCCAACCGTTGTAACTCAAACGGACTGGCACCGTTAGAAAGTCAATGAAAGGTAGTTTATCAAACTGTCGCTATTTCTTCAGCGCTCGATAACGGATAGGATTGGTTCCACAGTAAATGATGACTTATTTATCCAACTTTTTAAATGAAGCGCTACCACAGCGCTCCGTGTAATCGCTGAGTTTCGGCAATCATGTCAAATTGAGAAGAATGTTATTTCTTGGAGTCCAATTTTCTCATTTGTCACATTTATTTGGTCACAGTCCAAAGTTAGTTCAACTAAGTCCCACAGTCAATCGTTTCATTGTTAAAAGCGATGCAACCTAGTAATATCAAAAAAAATATCGCTAAATACATGTTGGTAAGAATATGTGACACAACCGTTGTAACTCAAACGGACTGACACCATTAGAAAGTCAATAAAATGTAGTTTTTGAAACTGTTGCTATTTCTTCAGCGCGCGATAACGGCTGGGATTGGTCCCACATTAAAAAATGACTTATTAATCTAAGTTTTTAAATGAAGTGGTACCACAGCGCCCAGTGTAATCCCTGAGTTCCGGCAATCATGTCAAATTGAGAAGAATGTTATTTCTTGGAGTCCAATTTTCTCATTTATCACATTTATTAGGTGACAGTCCAAAGTTAGTTCAAATAAGTACCACAGTCAAGCGTTTCATTGTTAAAAGCGATGCAACCTAGTAATATCAAAAAAATATCGCTAAATACATGTTGGTACGAATCTGTGACGCCAGAGTTGAAACTCAAACGGACTGACACCGTTAGAAAGTCAATAAAATGTAGTTTTTGAAACTGTCGCTATTTCTTCAGCGTGCAATAACAGCTAGGATTGGTCCCACAGTAAAAAATGACAGATTTATTTAAACTTTTAAATGAAGCGCTACCACAGCGCCCAGTGCAATCGCTGAGTCCGGCAATTACGTCAAATTAAGACGAATGTTATTTGTTGGAGTCCAGTTGGCTCACTTATAGCATTTATAAGGTCACAGTCCAAAATCAGTTCAATTTAGTCCCACAGTCAATCGTTTCACTGTTAAAAGCGATGCAACCTAGTAATATGAGAAAAATATCGCTAAGTACATGTTGGTACGAATATGTGACCCAACCGTTGTAACTCAAACGGACTGACACCGTTAGAAAGGCAATGAAATGTAGTTTTTGAAACTGTCGCTATTTCTTCAGCGCGCGATAATGACTTATTAATCTAAGTTTTTAAATGAAGTGCTACCACAGCGCCAAGTGTATTCGCTGAGTTCCGGCAATCATGTCAAATTGAGAAGAATGTTATTTCTTGGAGTCCAATCTTCTCATTTATCACATTTATTAGGTCACAGTCCACAGTTAGTTCAATTAAGTCCCAAAGTCAATCGTTTCATTATTAAAAGCGATACAACCTAGTAATATCAAAAAATATCGCTAAATACATGTTGGTACGAATATGTGACCCAACCGTTGTAACTCAAACGGACTGGCACCGTTAGAAAGTCAATGAAATGTAGTTTATGAAACTGTCGATAGTTCTTCAGCGCGCGATAACGTCTAGGATTGGTCCCACAGTAAAGCATGACTTATTTATCTAAATTTGTAAATGAAGCGCTACCACAGCGCCCAGTGTAATCGCTGAGTTTCGGCAATTATGTCAAATTGAGAAGAATGTTATTTCTTGGAGTCCAATTTTCTCATTTATCACATTTATTTGGTCACAGTCCAAAGTTAGTTCAACTAAGTCCCACAGTCAATCGTTTCATTGTTAAAAGCGATGCAACCTAGTAATATCAAAAAAAATATCGCTAAATACATGTTGGTACGAATATGTGACACAACCGTTGTAACTCAAACGGACTGACACCATTAGAAAGTCAATAAAATGTAGTTTTTGAAACTGTCGCTATTTCTTCAGCGCGCGATAACGGCTGGGATTGGTCCCACAGTAAAAAATGACTTATTAATCTAAGTTTTTAAATGAAGTGGTACCACAGCGCCCAGTGTAATCCCTGAGTTCCGGCAATCATGTCAAATTGAGAAGAATGTTATTTCTTGGAGTCCAATTTTCTCATTTATCACATTTATTAGGTCACAGTCTAAAGTTAGTTCAAATAAGTACCACAGTCTAGCGTTTCATTGTTAAAAGCGATGCAACCTAGTAATATCAAAAAAAATATCGCTAAATACATGTTGGTACGAATATGTGACGCCAGCGTTGAAACTCAAACGGACTGACACCGTTAGAAAGTCAATAAAATGTAGTTTTTGAAACTGTCGCTAGTTCTTCAGCGCGCAATAACGGCTAGGATTGGTCCCACAGTAACAAATGACTGATTTATTTAAACTTTTAAATGAAGCGCTACCACAGCGCCCAGTGCAATCGCTGAGTCCGGCAATTACGTCAAATTAAGAAGAATGTTATTTGTTGGAGTCCAGTTGACTCACTTATAGCATTTATAAGGTCACAGTTCAAAATCAGTTCAATTTAGTCCCACAGTCAATCGTTTCACTGTTAAAAGCGATGTAACTTAGTAATATGAGAAAAATATCGCTAAATACATGTTGGTACGAGTATGTAACCCAACCGTTGAAACTTAAACGGACTGACACCGTTACAAAGTCAGTGAAATGTAGTATTTGAAACTGTCTCTATTTCTTAAGCGCGCGCTAACGGCTAGGATTGGTCCCACAGTAAAAAATGACTTATTAATCTAAGTGTTTAAAGAAGTGCTACCACAGCGCCCAGTGTAATCGCTGAGTTCCGGCAATCATGTCAAATTGAGAAGAATGTTATTTCTTGGAGTCCAATTTTCTCATTTATCACATTTATTAGGTCACAGTCCACAGTTAGTTCAATTATGTCCCACAGTCAATCGTTTCATTGTTAAAAGCGATACAACCTAGTAATATCAAAAAATATCGCTAAATACATGTTGGTACGAATATGTGACCCAACCGTTGTAACTCAAACGGACTGGCACCGTTAGAAAGTCAATGAAATGTAGTTTATGAAACTGTCGACATTTCTTCAGCGCGCGATAACGGCTAGGATTGGTCTCACAGTGAAGAATGACTTATTTATCTAAATTTTTAAATGAAGCGATACCTCAGCGCCCAGTGTAATCGCTGAGTTCTGGCAATTACGTCAAATTAAGAAGAATGTTATTTGTTGGAGTCCAGTTGACTCACTTATAGCATTTATAAGGTCACAGTTCAAAATCAGTTCAATTTAGTCCAACAGTCAATCGTTTCACTGTTAAAAGCGATGTAACTTAGTAATATGAGAAAAATATCGCTAAATACATGTTGGTACGAGTATGTGACCCAACCGTTGAAACTTAAACGGACTGACACCGTTACAAAGTCAGTGAAATGTAGTATTTGAAACTGTCTCTATTTCTTAAGCGCGCGCTAACGGCTAGGATTGGTCCCACAGTAAAAAATGACTTATTAATCTAAGTGTTTAAAGAAGTGCTACCACAGCGCCCAGTGTAATCGCTGAGTTCCGGCAATCATGTCAAATTGAGAAGAATTTTATTTCTTGGAGTCCAATTTTCTCATTTATCACATTTATTAGGTCACAGTCCACAGTTAGTTCAATTAATCCCACAGTCAATCGTTTCATTGTTAAAAGCGATACAACCTAGTAATATCAAAAAATATCGCTAAATACATGTTGGTACGAATATGTGACCCAACCGTTGTAACCCAAACGGACTGGCACCGTTAGAAAGTCAATGAAATGTAGTTTATGAAACTGTCGATATTTCTTCAGCGCGCGATAACGGCTAGGATTGGTCTCACAGTGAAGAATGACTTATTTATCTAAATTTTTAAATGACGCGATACCTCAGCGATCAGTGTAATCGCTGAGTTCCGGCAATCCCGACAAATTAAGAAGAATGTTATTTCTTAGAGTCCAATTGTCTCATTTATCACATTTATCAGGTCACAGTCCAAAGTTAGTTCAACTAAGTCCCACAGTCAATCGTTTCATTGTTAAAAGCGATGCAACCTAGTAATATCAAAAAAAATATCGCTAAATACATGTTGGTACGAATATGTGACGCCACCGTTGAAACCCAAACGGACTGACACCGTTAGAAAGTCAATAAAATGTAGTTTTTGAAACTGTCGCTATTTCTTCAGCGCTTGCTAACGGATAGGACTGGTTCCACAGTAAATGATGACTTATTTATCTAAATTTTTAAATGAAGCGCTACAACAGCGCCCAGTGTAATCGCTGAGTTTCGGCAATCATGTCAAATTAAGAAGAATGTTATTTCTTGGAGTCCAAATGTCTCCTTTATCACATTTATCAGGTGACAGTCCAAAGTTAGTTCAAATAAGTCCCACAGTCAATCGTTTCATATTTAAAAGCGATGCAACCTAGTAGTATTAGGAAAATAGCGCTAAATACATGTTGGTACGAGTATGCGACCAAACCGTCGCAACTCAAGCGGACTGACACCGTTAGAAAGTCAATGAAATGTAGTTTTTGAAACTGCCGCTATTTCTTCAGCGCGCGATAATGACTTATTAATCTAAGTTTTTAAATGAAGTGCTACCACAGCGCCCAGTGTAATCGCTGAGTTCCGGCAATCATGTCAAATTGAGAAGAATGTTATTTCTTGGAGTCCAATTTTCTCATTTATCACATTTATTAGGTCACAGTCCAAAGTTAGTTCAAATGAGTACCACAGTCAATCCTTTCATTGTTAAAAGCGATGCAACCTAGTAATATGAGAAAAATATCGCAAAGTACATGTTGGTACGAATATGTGACCCAACCGTTGTAACTCAAACGGACTGACACCGTTAGAAAGGCAATGAAATGTAGTATTTGAAACTGTCTCTATTTCTTAAGCGCGCGCTAACGGCTAGGATTGGTCCCACAGTAAAAAATGACTTATTAATCTAAGTGTTTAAAGAAGTGCTACCACAGCGCCCAGTGTAATCGCTGAGTTCCGCAATCATGTCAAATTGAGAAGAATGTTATTTCTTGGAGTCCAATTGTCTCATTTATCACATTTATTAGGTCACAGTCCAATGTTAGTTCAATTAAGTCTCACAGTCAATCGTTTCATAGTTAAAAGCGATGCAACTTAGTAATATCAGAAAAATAGCGCTAAATACATGTTGGTACGAATAGGTGACCAAACCGTTGTAACTCAATCGGACTGACACCGTTAGAAAGTCAATAAAATGTAGTTTTTGAAACTGTCGCTATTTCTTCAGCGCTTGCTAACGGATAGGACTGGTTCCACAGTAAATGATGACTTATTTATCTAAATTTTTAAATGAAGCGCTACAACAGCGCCCAGTGTAATCGCTGAGTTTCGGCAATCATGTCAAATTAAGAAGAATGTTATTTCTTGGAGTCCAAATGTCTCCTTTATCACATTTATCAGGTGACAGTCCAAAGTTAGTTCAAATAAGTCCCACAGTCAATCGTTTCATATTTAAAAGCGATGCAACCTAGTAGTATTAGGAAAATAGCGCTAAATACATGTTGGTACGAGTATGCGACCAAACCGTCGCAACTCAAGCGGACTGACACCGTTAGAAAGTCAATGAAATGTAGTTTTTGAAACTGCCGCTATTTCTTCAGCGCGCGATAATGACTTATTAATCTAAGTTTTTAAATGAAGTGCTACCACAGCGCCCAGTGTAATCGCTGAGTTCCGGCAATCATGTCAAATTGAGAAGAATGTTATTTCTTGGAGTCCAATTTTCTCATTTATCACATTTATTAGGTCACAGTCCAAAGTTAGTTCAACTAAGTCCCACAGTCAATCGTTTCATTGTTAAAAGCGATGCAACCTATTAATATCAAAAAAAATATCGCAAAGTACATGTTGGTACGAATATGTGACCCAACCGTTGTAACTCAAACGGACTGACACCGTTAGAAAGGCAATGAAATGTAGTATTTGAAACTGTCTCTATTTCTTAAGCGCGCGCTAACGGCTAGGATTGGTCCCACAGTAAAAAATGACTTATTAATCTAAGTGTTTAAAGAAGTGCTACCACAGCGCCCAGTGTAATCGCTGAGTTCCGCAATCATGTCAAATTGAGAAGAATGTTATTTCTTGGAGTCCAATTGTCTCATTTATCACATTTATTAGGTCACAGTCCAATGTTAGTTCAATTAAGTCTCACAGTCAATCGTTTCATAGTTAAAAGCGATGCAACTTAGTAATATCAGAAAAATAGCGCTAAATACATGTTGGTACGAATAGGTGACCAAACCGTTGTAACTCAATCGGACTGACACCGTTAGAAAGTCAATAAAATGTAGTTTTTGAAACTGTCGCTATTTCTTCAGCGCTTGCTAACGGATAGGACTGGTTCCACAGTAAATGATGACTTATTTATCTAAATTTTTAAATGAAGCGCTACAACAGCGCCCAGTGTAATCGCTGAGTTTCGGCAATCATGTCAAATTAAGAAGAATGTTATTTCTTGGAGTCCAAATGTCTCCTTTATCACATTTATCAGGTGACAGTCCAAAGTTAGTTCAAATAAGTCCCACAGTCAATCGTTTCATATTTAAAAGCGATGCAACCTAGTAGTATTAGGAAAATAGCGCTAAATACATGTTGGTACGAGTATGCGACCAAACCGTCGCAACTCAAGCGGACTGACACCGTTAGAAAGTCAATGAAATGTAGTTTTTGAAACTGCCGCTATTTCTTCAGCGCGCGATAATGACTTATTAATCTAAGTTTTTAAATGAAGTGCTACCACAGCGCCCAGTGTAATCGCTGAGTTCCGGCAATCATGTCAAATTGAGAAGAATGTTATTTCTTGGAGTCCAATTTTCTCATTTATCACATTTATTAGGTCACAGTCCAAAGTTAGTTCAAATGAGTACCACAGTCAATCCTTTCATTGTTAAAAGCGATGCAACCTAGTAATATGAGAAAAATATCGCAAAGTACATGTTGGTACGAATATGTGACCCAACCGTTGTAACTCAAACGGACTGACACCGTTAGAAAGGCAATGAAATGTAGTTTTGAAACTGTCGCTATTTCTTCAGCGCGCGATAATGACTTATTAATCTAAGTTCTTAAATGAAGTGCTACCACAGCGCCCAGTGTAATCGCTGAGGTCCGGCAATCATGTCAAATTGAGAAGAATGTTATTTCTTGGAGTCCAATTTTCTCATTTATCACATTTATTAGGTCACAGTCCAAAGTTAGTTCAACTAAGTCCCACAGTCAATCGTTTCATTGTTAAAAGCGATGCAACCTAGTAATATCAAAAAAAATATCGCTAAATACATGTTGGTACAAATTTGTGACACAACCGTTGTAACTCAAACGGACTGACACCATTAGAAAAATCAATAAAATGTGGTTTTTGAAACTGTCGCTATTTCTTCAGCGCGCGATAACGGCTGGGATTGGTCCCACAGTAAAAAATGACTTATTAATCTAAGTTTTTAAATGAAGTGGTACCACAGCGCCCAGTGTAATCCCTGAGTTCCGGCAATCATGTCAAATTGAGAAGAATGTTATTTCTTGGAGTCCAATTTTGGTCGCATACTCGTACCAACATGTATTTAGCGCTATTTTCCTAATACTACTAGGTTGCATCGCTTTTAAATATGAAACGATTGACTGTGGGACTTATTTGAACTAACTTTGGACTGTCACCTGATAAATGTGATAAAGGAGACATTTGGACTCCAAGAAATAACATTCTTCTTAATTTGACATGATTGCCGAAACTCAGCGATTACACTGGGCGCTGTTGTAGCGCTTCATTTAAAAATTTAGATAAATAAGTCATCATTTACTGTGGAACCAGTCCTATCCGTTAGCAAGCGCTGAAGAAATAGCGACAGTTTCAAAAACTACATTTTATTGACTTTCTAACGGTGTCAGTCCGATTGAGTTACAACGGTTTGGTCACCTATTCGTACCAACATGTATTTAGCGCTATTTTTCTGATATTACTAAGTTGCATCGCTTTTAACTATGAAACGATTGACTGTGAGACTTAATTGAACTAACATTGGACTGTGACCTAATAAATGTGATAAATGAGACAATTGGACTCCAAGAAATAACATTCTTCTCAATTTGACATGATTGCGGAACTCAGCGATTACACTGGGCGCTGTGGTAGCACTTCTTTAAACACTTAGATTAATAAGTCATTTTTTACTGTGGGACCAATCCTAGCCGTTAGCGCGCGCTTAAGAAATAGAGACAGTTTCAAATACTACATTTCATTGCCTTTCTAACGGTGTCAGTCCGTTTGAGTTACAACGGTTGGGTCACATATTCGTACCAACATGTACTTTGCGATATTTTTTTTGATATTAATAGGTTGCATCGCTTTTAACAATGAAACGATTGACTGTGGGACTTAGTTGAACTAACTTTGGACTGTGACCTAATAAATGTGATAAATGAGAAAATTGGACTCCAAGAAATAACATTCTTCTCAATTTGACATGATTGCCGGAACTCAGCGATTACACTGGGCGCTGTGGTAGCACTTCATTTAAAAACTTAGATTAATAAGTCATTATCGCGCGCTGAAGAAATAGCGGCAGTTTCAAAAACTACATTTCATTGACTTTCTAACGGTGTCAGTCCGCTTGAGTTGCGACGGTTTGGTCGCATACTCGTACCAACATGTATTTAGCGCTATTTTCCTAATACTACTAGGTTGCATCGCTTTTAAATATGAAACGATTGACTGTGGGACTTATTTGAACTAACTTTGGACTGTCACCTGATAAATGTGATAAAGGAGACATTTGGACTCCAAGAAATAACATTCTTCTTAATTTGACATGATTGCCGAAACTCAGCGATTACACTGGGCGCTGTTGTAGCGCTTCATTTAAAAATTTAGATAAATAAGTCATCATTTACTGTGGAACCAGTCCTATCCGTTAGCAAGCGCTGAAGAAATAGCGACAGTTTCAAAAACTACATTTTATTGACTTTCTAACGGTGTCAGTCCGATTGAGTTACAACGGTTTGGTCACCTATTCGTACCAACATGTATTTAGCGCTATTTTTCTGATATTACTAAGTTGCATCGCTTTTAACTATGAAACGATTGACTGTGAGACTTAATTGAACTAACATTGGACTGTGACCTAATAAATGTGATAAATGAGACAATTGGACTCCAAGAAATAACATTCTTCTCAATTTGACATGATTGCGGAACTCAGCGATTACACTGGGCGCTGTGGTAGCACTTCTTTAAACACTTAGATTAATAAGTCATTTTTTACTGTGGGACCAATCCTAGCCGTTAGCGCGCGCTTAAGAAATAGAGACAGTTTCAAATACTACATTTCATTGCCTTTCTAACGGTGTCAGTCCGTTTGAGTTACAACGGTTGGGTCACATATTCGTACCAACATGTACTTTGCGATATTTTTCTCATATTACTAGGTTGCATCGCTTTTAACAATGAAAGGATTGACTGTGGTACTCATTTGAACTAACTTTGGACTGTGACCTAATAAATGTGATAAATGAGAAAATTGGACTCCAAGAAATAACATTCTTCTCAATTTGACATGATTGCCGGAACTCAGCGATTACACTGGGCGCTGTGGTAGCACTTCATTTAAAAACTTAGATTAATAAGTCATTATCGCGCGCTGAAGAAATAGCGGCAGTTTCAAAAACTACATTTCATTGACTTTCTAACGGTGTCAGTCCGCTTGAGTTGCGACGGTTTGGTCGCATACTCGTACCAACATGTATTTAGCGCTATTTTCCTAATACTACTAGGTTGCATCGCTTTTAAATATGAAACGATTGACTGTGGGACTTATTTGAACTAACTTTGGACTGTCACCTGATAAATGTGATAAAGGAGACATTTGGACTCCAAGAAATAACATTCTTCTTAATTTGACATGATTGCCGAAACTCAGCGATTACACTGGGCGCTGTTGTAGCGCTTCATTTAAAAATTTAGATAAATAAGTCATCATTTACTGTGGAACCAGTCCTATCCGTTAGCAAGCGCTGAAGAAATAGCGACAGTTTCAAAAACTACATTTTATTGACTTTCTAACGGTGTCAGTCCGTTTGGGTTTCAACGGTGGCGTCACATATTCGTACCAACATGTATTTAGCGATATTTTTTTTGATATTACTAGGTTGCATCGCTTTTAACAATGAAACGATTGACTGTGGGACTTAGTTGAACTAACTTTGGACTGTGACCTGATAAATGTGATAAATGAGACAATTGGACTCTAAGAAATAACATTCTTCTTAATTTGTCGGGATTGCCGGAACTCAGCGATTACACTGATCGCTGAGGTATCGCGTCATTTAAAAATTTAGATAAATAAGTCATTCTTCACTGTGAGACCAATCCTAGCCGTTATCGCGCGCTGAAGAAATATCGACAGTTTCATAAACTACATTTCATTGACTTTCTAACGGTGCCAGTCCGTTTGGGTTACAACGGTTGGGTCACATATTCGTACCAACATGTATTTAGCGATATTTTTTGATATTACTAGGTTGTATCGCTTTTAACAATGAAACGATTGACTGTGGGATTAATTGAACTAACTGTGGACTGTGACCTAATAAATGTGATAAATGAGAAAATTGGACTCCAAGAAATAAAATTCTTCTCAATTTGACATGATTGCCGGAACTCAGCGATTACACTGGGCGCTGTGGTAGCACTTCTTTAAACACTTAGATTAATAAGTCATTTTTTACTGTGGGACCAATCCTAGCCGTTAGCGCGCGCTTAAGAAAGAGAGACAGTTTCAAATACTACATTTCACTGACTTTGTAACGGTGTCAGTCCGTTTAAGTTTCAACGGTTGGGTCACATACTCGTACCAACATGTATTTAGCGATATTTTTCTCATATTACTAAGTTACATCGCTTTTAACAGTGAAACGATTGACTGTTGGACTAAATTGAACTGATTTTGAACTGTGACCTTATAAATGCTATAAGTGAGTCAACTGGACTCCAACAAATAACATTCTTCTTAATTTGACGTAATTGCCAGAACTCAGCGATTACACTGGGCGCTGAGGTATCGCTTCATTTAAAAATTTAGATAAATAAGTCATTCTTCACTGTGAGACCAATCCTAGCCGTTATCGCGCGCTGAAGAAATGTCGACAGTTTCATAAACTACATTTCATTGACTTTCTAACGGTGCCAGTCCGTTTGAGTTACAACGGTTGGGTCACATATTCGTACCAACATGTATTTAGCGATATTTTTTGATATTACTAGGTTGTATCGCTTTTAACAATGAAACGATTGACTGTGGGACATAATTGAACTAACTGTGGACTGTGACCTAATAAATGTGATAAATGAGAAAATTGGACTCCAAGAAATAACATTCTTCTCAATTTGACATGATTGCCGGAACTCAGCGATTACACTGGGCGCTGTGGTAGCACTTCTTTAAACACTTAGATTAATAAGTCATTTTTTACTGTGGGACCAATCCTAGCCGTTAGCGCGCGCTTAAGAAATAGAGACAGTTTCAAATACTACATTTCACTGACTTTGTAACGGTGTCAGTCCGTTTAA